>NW_024105073.1:0-58674 GCF_003945595.2 Pipra filicauda
AAGGAAGAATAAGAAAAATTCAGAAGAATAAGGGAAATTCAGAAGGATAAGGAAAATTCCTGATTCAGGATAAGGAAAATTCATGGAAGGCAGGGAGGAGAATCACAGAATCAGCTGGGTTGGAAGGGACCTCTGAGATCATCCAGTCCAACCCTTGATCCAACCCCGCCGTGGTTCCCAGCCCATGGCACTGATGCCACATCCAGTCTCAGCTTAAAAACCTCCAGGGATGGAGAATCCCCCACTTCCCTGGGCAGCCCATTCCAATGGCTGAGCACCCTCTCTGCAAAGAAATTCTTTCTAATCTCCAACCTAACCCTGCCCTGGCACAGCTTGAGACCCTCTTGTCTTGCTGCTGGTTCCTGGGAGCAGAGCCCGACACCCCCCCGGCTCTCCCCTCCTGTCAGGGAGTTGCAGAGAGTGAGGAGGTCTCCCCTGAGCCTCCTCTTCTCCAGGCTGAGCCCCCCCAGCTCCCTCAGCCTCTCCTCACAGCACTTGTGCTCCAGTCCCTTCCCCAGCCTTGTTGCTCTTCCCTGGCCCTGCTCCAGCCCCTCCATGTCCTTCCTGAGCTGAGGGCCCAGAACTGGACCCAGCACTCCAGGGGTGGCCTCCCCAGCGCTGAGTCCAGGGGCAGAATCCCTTCCCTGGCCCTGTTGGCCACCCTGTTCCTGAGCCAGGCCAGGATCCATTGGCCCTCTTGTCCCCCTGGGCACACTCGGGCTCCTGTTCAGCTCCCTGGCCATCCCCACTCCCAGCTCCCTTCCTGCCTGGCTGCTCTCCAGCCCCTCTGGCCCAGCCTGGAGCTGCCGGGGGTTGTTGTGGCCAAAGGGCAGGACCCGGCCCTTGGCCTGCTTGAACCTCATCCCCTTGGAATCAGCCCATGGATCCAACCTGGCCAGGTCCCTCTGCAGAGCCCTCCTGCCCTCCAGCTGATCGACACTCCCCCCCAGCTTGGTGTCACCTGCACATTTGCTGATGATGGACTCAATACCCTCATCTAAATCATCAATAAAGATACTAAACAGGACCGGGCCCAGCACTGATCCCTGGGGACACCACCAATGACTGGATCCCAGTTGGATGCAGCTCCATCCCCACCACTCTCTGGGCCCTTGAAACCCTCAATTTTCCCTCCCAGGCTTTGCTTACTGAGGGAGAACCATCTCCACATCCCTGAGGACTTTGCAAGGTCTTGAAACAGATGCAGAGCAACCCCAGGCAGCAAGTGAAACATCAGCTCATGGTTCCTTTGGACATCTGTCAGGGGGGAAAAAAAAAGCCCAGAAACTCCCCTGGCTGCCAACAAATTCAGTTTACAATTCCCAGACAGTGCCAGAAAAAGGGTCGGAGGTCTGTCTCGACCCAGATGGCCAACTGGGCTGGTGGGGCTTTCTGTGCCAACAGCCCAGAAGGGAGTGATTTGGCCCCAAATTAGGACCATCTGCCTCCAAATCCTGAGCCCAAATGACCGGATACCCCGAGCAGCTGAATCAACAGTGCAAGTGCTCGGCAAAGCTCGGATTGACGGAGCTGGAGCTGCATCGAGGTGCTTCAAAACGGGCTGGGAAGTCCGAGATAGATGGGCCAGATGTTGGGGGGACCCCTGAAGTGCCCCATGGATGGTTGTGATCCCTGAGTGTCTCCCCACCAACCTCCTTGGGGGACATCCTGGGAAATTCCTCCTGCTCTGTCTCCAGCCCCCAGGGATAAGGATTGGGAATCACCCCAGGATGGGGATTGGGGATCAGTCTCGAATTGGGATTGGGGATCACCCATGGGTAGGGATTGGGGATCAGTCTGGAATTGGGATTGGGAATCACCCCGGGATGGGGATTGGGGATCACCCATGGATAGGGATTGGGAATCACCCCAGGATGGGGATTGGGAATCACCCAGGGACACTGGGAAGCTGTGGAATCCCTGGGCAGGAACAAACAGGCACCACCAGGATGCAGATCCCAAAAAACCATGAGAGGGCCATCCAAGGAAATTCCTCCTGCTCCGTCTCCGTCCCCCACCCCTTGGATAGGGACTGGGAGCCCCGGAAGCTCATCCCAAGGTTTCTCCCCTTCTCCCAGTGCTGCTGAAGAAGCTGGACCACCCCCACATTGTGAAGCTCATCGGCATCGCCGAGGACAAGCCCACCTGGATCGTCGTGGAGCTGCATCCCTACGGAGAGGTGATTCCCAATCCTTATCCTGGGGTTTTGTTTACAGTGATCCTCTGTGGATAATATGCATTCCCATTCCAAAAAATAAAAAATAAAAAAAAATAAAAATAAAATAAAAAATAAAATAAAATAAAAAATAAAATAAAAATAATAAAATAAAAAAAATAAAAAATGAAATAAAAAAATAAAAATAATTAAAAAATGAAAAAAAAAAAATAAGGAAAGAAACACCAAACCCCAAAGGAATAATTCAGGATAAAGTAGAAGCTGAGTCCAAGCTTGACAATGCTGGGATATCTCAATGATTCAGGACAGTGATGGAAGATGTTGTTTTTGTGGTGTGTTCATGGATTTCTTCAGTGTTATTATGCTTTAATTTGGTTATCCTGGAAGATCCATGTGTGGAATTCATCCCAGCTTAAAGTGAGACATCAGCCACACCAAGGGTAGGAGTGAAGGGAGAGGTACAAGGTGGAGTTTTGTAGGTCTGGAATAACCAATCCACTCGTCCTCTGTGGCCCCTTAAGGCCTTGGGATCAATTAGTGAAGCCCAGAGAGCCTAAATTGTTCTAAAAACCCCCAATTCTCCTTTTATGATGGAAGGGTATGGAATGGCTCACTTCTTCGAGGACATTTATGCTCCTGAAATTAAAAATTAGAAGGAAAAAACCCACTCTTTCATCTAAAAAACTTTATTGCACTTTTGAAAATAATTAATAGAGAGATGGGTTGTTCAGACAAACTGTGGTTATTTCTCTGAGATTTTTTTTTAAATGCCTCCAAATCTGACCAAAATAACCTTCAAGCAACTTATTTCTGAAAGAAGGTATTTGGAGAAACATCAGCTCACACCAAAAAACTCTTTAGGACCCAGAGATTAGGAGATACCTGAAAATAAATATTAAAAAAGGATATTATCCCTCACATATTCTCATTGATCTTCCATGGGAATAACTCAGGGAATCTCACAAGAACCAGGGCTGCTGACTTTGGACATCTTTAATTTCAAATGTCCAAAGATTTTTGTCCAGAAATCTTTTTTTTCAGGTTTTAACAACTCACTTTCCATTCTCAAAATCCGTCCAAAGGACCAATGGAGACCTAATTTGTTGGGAATTTTACCTTTCAGGAGGGGAAAAAAAAAATATTTGGATGCAGTTTCCTGGCCAGTTCTAAGAATTACTGGGGAAAAAGTCTGTTTAAAGGTACAGCAGAAGTTTTTAGGTTTCTACATTTATCTCCTTGTAGGAGAAATTCTCCTCACCCTTCACTTCCCTCGCTCCAGGTCTTTCTTTAGAGAATACAATTTGGGGATAATTCCCCAAATATATATATAAAATTATATATATATATAAATATATATAAAATATAACTATACATGAAAATATATAATTATATATATAAAATTATACATAATTATATATAATTCTACATATTTTATTTATTTATATATATATAATTTCCATAAATATAATTCCCATATAAAAAAGTGTCACCTAAAAGTCTCATTATGTACATTAGATAAAAGTCTCATTATGTGCATTAGATAAAAGTCTCATTATGTACCTTTGGGAATCAAAATCATGGTTGGCATCAACTTCTTGACCGATGGAATGACCCAACAATGAGCACGATGGAGATCAAACTTCATCACAATGTTTCTTCTCCTGGGACATTCTGTTGCCAGAAACCACAACAATTCTATTTTAAAATGTCATTTTAGGTGAAAATCCTGCTCCTCCTCTACCTCCAAAAAGCATATCCTGAATAAATTCAGGATGTAATCTTAGAGATAAGATTATAAAAGGAAAGAAGCAAAGCTGGTACGAGGAACTTCCAGGCTCCACCTTGTATTTGTTCCTCGAGGGAAAATTGGAAAGCAAAGGAATTTGATGTATTTAATTAGTTGGAATGCCTTGCATAGCTGGAGCCACTTGGATTTGCTGTCGCAATTCCAGATGGTATATTTTGTTCCATGGATGCTGATTTTATTATGATTTTTTTCCCCCCTCCGGAATTTTATATGATTTTATTTTTTGGGATTACGCCCTCCTGTCACCACGAAATTCCACTAAAAAGGAGGAGTTTGATGATTTTATTTCTTTATTTTTATTTATTTTTCTTTCATTGTGAGACTGTGGTGGGTCTCTGAGGTTCACGTTTGGCTCTGAGAGTTCAACCCCAGTCAACTCTGATGGACCCAGTTCCTTTGGCCAACAATTTCTCTTCCGCAAATTCGCTTCTGGAAGGGGGAAAAAAATAGGAGAAAAATAAAAATAAAATAAAATAAAATGAGTAAAATTGTTCTAAATCCCTCCCATCCACTGAATTCATCACACAAACACATTGGGAATGGGATTCATCCATCCTCCAGTACCATGAGTTTGGTTTAAAGTGCTGCACGGACGGGAAAGTTTTATAATCACATTCCCTGGCCTGAAGTTCTGTGGGAAAGCTCAGGTTAACCTGGGTCTAAGTGGCTGCCAGAAAACACAGAAAATGCCTCAGGAAGCCAATCCTTCTGCTCTGCCTGAGCTTTCAAACCCAGAATGTGTGTGGATGTGTCTGTTTGTGCAAGGAGAGAGAGACACACACACGTATAAATGACACACACACATAAACGGACACACACATGAACACCCCCAAAATATTGAACCCTACTGGGAATTTCATTGCTGATAAATGGGAAAAAAATTCAGATATTTGTCTTAATCGACAGGTAAAATATGTCACAATATTTGGAGTAAAAAAAGGCTTTTTTTTTAAACTTATATTTCACGTGGGGTGAAAAACGGAGCGAAATTTGTAAGAAACGGATCCTCGGAGCGGCGAAACTTTGGTTCCTTTCTCAGCTGACTCAGCCACTGAGATTTCCTGTTGTCAGCAAATAAACAAATTCAGATATTTGTCTTTATCAACAGGTAAAATATGTCACAATATTTGGAATAAATAAAGCTTTTGTTTGGTTGGTTTTCTACTTATTTACCGTGGGACGAAAAACGGAGTGAAATTTGTAAGAAGTGGATCCTCAGAGTGGCAAAACTTTGGTTCCTTTCTCAGCTGACTCAGCCACTGAGATTTCCTGTTGTCAACAAATAAACAAATTCAGATATTTGTCTTAATCGACAGGTAAAATATGCCACAATATTTGGAATAAATAAAGCTTTTGTTTGGTTGGTTTTTTACTTATTTACTGTGAGATGAAAAATGGAGCGAAATTTGTAAGAAGCGGATCCTCAGAGTGGCAAAACTTTGGTTCCTTTCTCAGTTGACTCAGCCACTGAGATTTCCTGTTGTCAGCAAATAAACAAATTCAGATATTTGTCTTAATCGACAGGTAAAATATGTCACAATATTGGGAGTAAAAAAAGGCTTTTTTTTTAAACTTATATTTCACGTGGGGTGAAAAACGGAGCGAAATTTGTAAGAAACGGATCCTCGGAGCGGCGAAACTTTGGTTCCTTTCTCAGCTGACTCAGCCACTGCGATTTCCTGTTGTCAACAAATAAAGAAAATCAGATATTTGTCTTAATCGACAGGTAAAATATGTCACAATATTTGGAATAAATAAAGCTTTTGTTTGTTTGGTTTTTTACTTATTTACCGTGGGACGAAAAACGGAGTGAAATTTGTAAGAAGCGGATCCTCAGAGCGGCAAAACTTTGGTTCCTCTCAACTGATTCTTGCTCCTTCTCCTTCTCCTCCTTCCCATGAACTGTGGTGGAAGAGCAGGGGGTGAAAATCTCCTCGGGGGAGTCTCCGAGGTGTCCGATCACATCCCAAACGGGCAACCAGAGCCAGTGAAAAATGGCCCGGCTGATGTCGTGGACAATTTCAATATTGGCACCTAATTACCACCTCCTGGTGCTGAAAGTCAATCCCCTTTTTTTCTAATAAACTCTTTCCTAAGACCTTTTCTATTAAAAATCCTCCTGCCCGTTTTTTCCCTTGCCTTAAAACTGCTGTAATTTTTTTAATTTTTTATTCTTTGCTACTGAACCCCCCTTTTTTTATTTTTTTTTTTTTGCTTCTTAGGATGTAGATTTGAAGCAAACCGAAAGGTTTGACGGCTCCTAAAATTATTATGAACAGAAAATACTTTATGGTTTGTGTTTTTTGGTTTTTTTTCCTTAAAAACTGTGATATTTTTATGTGAGTTTAAGAGCAGAAGGTTTCACAGTCGTTATGTTGTTTCGGCGTTTTTTTGAGTTAATATCAAAGAAAATATTAAATCAAAATAATATAAAAGAATGCTAAGTGTGTTATAAAGCAGTAACTCCACACATTAAAGAGCACAGACCACCAATAATTCATAATTCTTTTGTGGTGGTCCACAAAAGAAACATATTGGAAAGAAAGCAGCAGGGGATCCGAATAATTCCATGAAAAATGGTCCGACAGGAGTTTTCTCAGCTATTCAAGTCTTCAGCCAGAGGAAAAATCCAGTGAACCAGTGCCTTGGGGAATGGCTGTGGGAACACACCTAGTTCAGTTCTGGGCTTTAAGCTCAGAGAGGGCAGGTTTGGATGGGATATAGGGAAGGGATTCTTCCCTGGGAGGATGGGGAGGGACTGGAATGGGTTTTCCAGAGAAGTTGTGGCTGCCCCTGGATCCCTGGAAATGTCCAAGGCCAGGTTGGTGACAGAAGGGCAGAGGGGGCTCCAGCCCTAAATCTAAACCTGAGGTGACTTGGTCAGCCCCTGAGCATCTGAAGATGTGGAGCTCTTGATGCAATTCCAGAGGAGGCCCCGGAGATGCTCCCAGGGCTGAAGCCCCTCTGGAGTCAGGCTGGGAGAGCTGGGGGGGTTCCCCTGGAGAAGAGAAGGCTCCAGGGAGAGCTGAGAGCCCCTGGCAGGGCCTAAAGGGGCTCCAGGAGAGCTGGAGAGGGACTGGGGACAAGGGATGGAGGGATAGGACATGGAGGAATGTGACTTTGAAGCCAAAGGGCAGGGATAGATGGGATATTGGGAAGGAATTCTTGACTGGGAGGGTGGGGAGGGACTGGACTGGATTTCCCAGAGAAACTGTGGCTGCCCCTGGATCCCTGGAAGTGCCCAAGGCCAGGTTGGACGGGGCTTGGAGCAACCTGGGCTAGTGGAAGGTGTCCCTGCCCATGGCAGGGAGCGGGAATGAAATTATCCTTCAGATCCCTTCCAACCCAAACCATTCCATGATTCCACGACTCGGGTGGCAACAGAAGCTACAAAGGATAAACTTCAGCAGGACAAGGGATCACACATTGGGAGGGAAAAATATATCAGCAGGATCAAATTTTGGCTCTCAGGGAGACCCAGGGGGTGTGGGAGGGGGGCTGTTGTAAAAAGGATCATTGTTGGTGCTGTTGAGGGGGTTTCTTCTCCCAATAAAAGGTAATCCAAGAAAACCCGGGGCTTGTTTGCCTTCACACTCTGGTGTCCCAGGCTGAGAGAAAAGCCTCAAGTTTGAAAGGGCACTGAGCAAAGCATAAACAGAATTCTTCAGGAAGAGGCTCAGCTGGTTTAAGAGTTTTTGGAGGTCCCCGAAGGAAAATATAAGGAGGGATTTGCATCCAGCAAGTTGGAATGTTGGGTTTTTCGGAACGGCACTGAAAGTGGCAGCTCGAGAAGGGCTGAGCTGTGAAACTCAGATCCAGACTATCCACATCTGCACATCCAAGGGAGCTTTGGGCTGTGTTTTACTTGGGCCCTTCCAGAGACGCAGGATCCTGCTTAAAAATAAAGCCCAGGGTTTAACTTTGAATCTCCTGGGGGAAGTTCTGGTGTTTGGCATCAGAATTCCATGAGCTGATGTGGTGAAAATCCATCCTTTGTGTGCTGTGTGGACACAAGGAGGGTGTCTTTGCTGTCCCAGAAGGTGATGGGGGGAAAGGCTGGAGAAGAGAAGGTTCTGGGGAGACCTTTTTGAGGCCTTTCAGTGCCTGAAGGAGCTCCAGGAGAGCTGGAGAGGGACTGGGGACAAGGGATGGAGAGACAGGACAAGGGGAATGGCTTCAAACTGACACAGGCAGGGTTAGATGGGATATTGGGAAGGAATTTTTGGCTGGGAGGGTGGGGAGGCCCTGGCACAGGTTGCCCAGAGAAGCTGTGGCTGTCCCTGGATCCCTGGAAGTGTCCAAGGCCAGGTTGGAGCGACCTGGGCTAGTGGAAGGTGTCCCTGCCCATGGCAGGGGGTGGAACAAGACAATTTTTAAGGTCCCTTCCAACCCAAACCATGATCCCAAAAGGGACAAAGGTCCAGAATCTGCTCTTCCAAGGTCATTCCTAAGGCACATTTGTCTGACCCACTGTCAGGGATCACCCCTGGTGGAAGTTCTTCACTACCTGAACCCTTCTGCCTCAATCCAGCTCAGGGTTTCTCCAGATTTCCCAGCCTGTTCCCACATTCCCAGATGGTCTTTGCCATGTTGGCCACAGGCAAATGAAGTTGGTTCTCAGTTATGATCCACCAGAACTCCCAGAATTTACTCTGCAGAAGCTCCACAGAATCACTTTCTGAGCCTCTCGTATTTTGGACAGACTTTACCCCCCAACTCTCACATTTTGGACAGATTTTTATTCCCAACTCTCACATTTTGGACAGATTTTTATTCCCACCTCTCACATTTTAGACAGACTTTCCCCCCACCTCTCACATTTTGGACAGATTTTTACCCCAACTCTTATATTTTGGACAAATCTTCCCCCCACCTCTCATATTTTGGACAGATTTTTTTTCCCCCACCTCTCACATTTTGGACAGATTTTTACCCCAGCTCTCATATTTTGGCCAGATATTACCCCCAACTCTCATATTTTAAAGAGACTTTTACCTCCACCTCTCATATTTTAGACAGATTTTACTACACCTCTCATATTTTAGACAGACTTTTCCCCCCACCTCATATTTTGGACAGATTTTCCCGCCACCTCTCATATTTTGGACAGACTTTTATTCCCACATCTCATATTTTAAACAGATTTTCCCCCCAACTCTCATATTTTAGACAGACTTTTACCCCAACTTTCACGTTTTGGACAGACTTTAACACCAACTCTCATATTTTGGACAGGTTTTTACCCCACCTCTCATATTTTGGACAGATTTTTATTCCCACCTCTCATAATTTAGACAGTCTTTTATCCCCACCTCTCATATTTTGGACAGATTTTTACCCCAACTCTCACATTTTGGAAGGATTTTTATTCCCACCTCTCACATTTTGGACAAATTTTTACCCCACCTCTCATATTTTGGACAGATTTTCCCCCCAACTCTCATATTTTGCACAGATTTTTATTCCCAACTCTCATATTTTAGACAGATTTTTCCCCCCATCTCATATTTTGGACAGATTTTATCCCCCCCTTTCATATTTTGGACAGATTTTTACCCCACCTCTCAAATTTTGGACAGATTTTTATTCCCACCTCTCACATTTTGGACAGACTTTTACCCCAACTCTCATATTTTAGACAGACTTTCACCCCACTTCTCATATTTTAAAGAGACTTTTACCTCCACCTCTCATATTTTAGACAGGTTTTACTTCACCTCTCATATTTTAGACAGACTTTTCCCCCCACCTCTCACATTTTGGACAGATTTTCCCGCCACCTCTCATATTTTGGAAAGATTTTTACCCCACCTCTCATATTTTGGACAGATTTTTATTCTCATTTGTCATATTTTGGACAGATTTTCCCCCCACCTCTCACATTTTGGACAGATTTTTATTCCCACCTCTCATATTTTGGACAGATTTTTACCCCACCTCTCACATTTTAAACAGATTTTACCCCAACTCTCATATTTTAAACAGATTTTTCCCCCACCTCTCATATTTTGGACAGATTTTACCCCCATCTCTCACATTTTACACCGATTTTCCCCCCTTATCCACCCCACCTTGTATTGACCCTTCCTGATCACAATCTTATTTTTTCCCAATAAATGACCAGATTATCCCAAATTCCTGCTGATCCCTCCTTTCTCAGCATTCCCTAAAATCTCCCCCCAGCAATTTTCTCTCCCTCCCTGAATCCTGAGGACAAATCCCCCCCTCTTTTCATTATAAATTGGGGTTTTTTGTCAGCTTTTACTTATTTTTGCCTTTTTTTTTTATATCTTTCTGGTTGAGTTGTTTTTTTTTTTTTTTTTTGGTCTGAATTCCCCTTGTGTTTGAAATAAATAAATATTTTTTCTCCCTCTTTACTCATTGATTTTTGTCATCAATAATGTAATTTATTGACTTATGTCTCTATTTATAGAGTGGAAAATTTTCTTTTACTGGAATTTATCATTTCATAATTTAATAATATCGAAATATTTGTTATCTTTTACCCTTTTTTTACTCTTTTTTATCCAAGAAGGTTTTCTCAGCGAATTTTCTGAATGTTTGTGGGGTGATTTTGGTTTGAATTTGAGCTCATCTCTCCCCCAGGCAACTGAATTTGCAGTTCCTGAATATTTCAAATAAAATGTTTTCCCTCTCTGAGTGTTCTTTGCAAGAAATTATGGAAAATGGAGTTTTGGTGGGATGTTTTTCTGATGTTCCTTTAAATCTGAATTATGTTGTTCTCCTAAGATTTTGGTGAAAATAATAAAAATAAAAAGATAAAATAGTAATAAAAATTAAAAAAAAACCAAAAATAAACATAATAAAAATAATAAAAATAAAAATAATAAAATAATAAAAATAATAAAATAATAAAAATAATTAAATGAAAATAATTAAATAAAAATAAAAGTAATAAAAAGAAAAATAATAATAAGAAAAATAATAAAATAAAATTAATAAAAATAATAATAAAAATAAAAATAATAGAAATAATAATGAAAACAATAAAAACAATAAAATAAAAATATTAAAAATAAAAATCATAAATATAATAAAAATGAAAAATAATAAAAATAAAAATAAAAGAGATAAAAATAAAAATAATAGAAATCATAATAAAAATAATAAAATTAAAAATAAAGATAGTAAAATCAGAATAAAAATAATAAAAGTCTGGGGGGCAGATTTGGGCCTAAAAAAGCTGATTTTAAGACCTGGAGGGACATTTTGGGGCAGAAATAGGCAAATCTGAGGCAAAATGTAAAGGTTTGGGGTCAAAAGTTCCTTGAGGGTTCCTAGAATAAAATCTTCATTTATTTGTTTTCCTGGAAAAACCAACCCCTGCCCTGCTTTTTGGGAGACCTTTTTTTTGGGGATTTCTCCCTCAGAAGAGCCCAGGTGGACCCTGGAAAGGGGTTTATCCCATGGGGGGGCATTTTCCCGGGAAAAAACCCAGGGAATTGTTAAATAACTCCTTGTTTTCTCCTCCTTTAGGTGGGTGTTAAACAAACAGTATGGAAAGAATGATTCCTGCTGGGAATAATTTACAATTTAACAATAAAAGCTGGGAAGGGGTATTGAAAATTACAAAACAAAGTTTACAAAAGGATTACAAAAAAATGACAAAAAAATGACCACAAATTTACAAATACAGTTTAACAATAAATGCTGGGAAGGGGTATTTAAAATTCCAAAAAATAATTACAAAAAGATTACAAAAAAATGAAAAAAAAAAATGACCAAAAATTACAAAAAGTCACACAAAAATTAAAAAAAAACCCTATGAAAATATTACAAAAAAATTACCAAAAGTTACACAAAAATTAAAAAAAACCATGAAAATATTACAAAAAAATTACAAAAAGTTACACAGAAATTATAAAAAACTATGAAAATATTACAAAAAAATTACAAAAAGTTACACAAAAATTATAAAAAAATAGGAAAATATTACCAAAAAATTATGAAACTCATCAAACTTTTATAATAAAAATGCTTAAAACTACAGAGCTGACTAAAGGTTAGGTTAGAAACTGCCTCCCACATTTCTTAGCTGGTTCATGGCAGCAAACTCAGAATTTTGTCTCCCCTTTAATAAAGGAAGGAGTTTGTGTTGTGCTTCTGTTTGGACTGGGGAAAAAATTAAATGTTAAAATGAAATATTTTTAAAATATTTATTAAATACATTATTAATATTATTTATTAAATAATATTATTAAATATTATTTTGTTGGGGTTTTTTTGTTTTATAGAAATGTATGATAAACTTGGACATAATTCTGCTTTAAATTACTCTCAGAAATATGGATTATTTAATCTGAAAAGAAGTTATTTTAGGGATAGAGAAGGAGTGAGTTAATTCCAGAGGGAACAGGTAATTCCCGGGATCCTGGTGTGTGGCCCAGCTGTTCCTCTCCACTTCAAAATCCATGGATTTCTGGATCCTGATGGTGCAGTGACATAATATAAGACCATCTCTCTCAAAAATGCAATGTTTTCATCAGAAAAAAGGCTCCAGGCTTCGACTTCTCAGCTGAAAAAGCAAAAAAAGCAACAGCTTCTCCCCCCCAAAAAATATTTAGGGGGGGAAATTCGAAAATTCCCCCTTTCCTGAAAAGAAGCAGAACTTTTCGGCCTTAATTACAAACGTTCCCCTCTTATAAAAGTCGCTTATTAAAAAAAAATAAAGCCAGAGGAGTTTCCTCAAAGAGAAAATTTCGCAGCGAAACATCATTTCCTCCCCAGGTTTTTTGAGTCCAAGTTGAAGGAAGGTCATTTTTCAGCCTGGAAAACCGGTTTTTGCCTGCTTAATTTTAATTTGGATTAAGGAAAACTGATTTGGCATCTCCAAAACCCCACCAGTTTTCCAGCCAGGGTGAGTGTTCAGCAGCTTCTCACTCATTTTTATTACTCACTAATATTTTTCCCAACGAAGTGTCGGTTGGGAGGGTGGTTTTTTAGTTCCTTTTTTTGGTGTCTGCAGGATGAGGGATTTTGGGGTGAAAATGGGCCAATTAGAGCAAAAAAAAAAAAAGAGGGATGATTGAAAAAATTCCCCAGTTGATCCAACTGATTTCAGGAGGTGTTTGAGCATGGAAAGAATTCCAGCTGCTCAATCCTCAGTGACTGGAAGAGGAGCTCTGGGTGAGCATCTCAGATTGGCAAATCCCAGCCTGGATGATCCCAGTTGGTCACCAGGGAAGGAATTACATGGGAAAAACAGTTATTTTTGTTCCCTTTTGTTGGTTAAAGATCATCTGCAGGATCAAAGAGTTTTGGATGGAAAATGAGCCAATTAATGCAAAAAAAAAAGTGTTGTGGGGGAAAAAAACCCTCACAGTTGATCCAACTGATTTCAGGAGGTGTTTGAGCATGGAAAGAATTCCAGCTGCTCAATCCTCAGTGACTGGAAGAGGAGCTCTGGGTGAGCATCTCAGGTTGGCAAATCCCATCCTGGATGCTCCCAGTTGGTCACCAGGGCAGGAACGACATGGGAAAAACATCTATTTTTGTTCCCTTTTGTTGGTTAAAAATCATCTGCAGGATGAGAGATTTTTGGGTTGAAAATGGGATAACTGGAGCAAAAAAATAGAGGGATTGGAGAAAAAACCTCCAGAGTTGATCCAACTGATTTCAGGAGGTGTTTGAGCATGGAATGAATTCCAGCTGCTCTGTGCAGTTCAGTCCTCAGGGATTGTAAGAGGACTGAACAGCTCAGGTTGGCAAATCCCATCCTGGATGCTCCCAGTTGGTCACCAGGGCAGGAACGACATGGGAAAAACATCTATTTTTGTTCCCTTTTGTTGGTTAAAGATCATCTGCAGGATCAAAGAGTTTTGGATGGAAAATGAGCCAATTAATGCAAAGAAAAAAAAAGTTGTGGGGGAAAAAAACCCTCACAGTTGATCCAACTGATTTCAGGAGGTGTTTGAGCATGGAATGAATTCCAGCTGCTCAATCCTCAGTGCCTGGAAGAGGAGCTCTGGGGGAACAGCTCAGATTGGAAAATCCCATCCTGGATGTTCCCAGTTGGTCATCAGGGCAGGAATTACACGAGCAAACCACCTGTTTTTTTGTTCTGAACACTGACAAAAGCACGAAAACTTGGGATTTGGTGGGTGGAGGAACTTTGGACATGAAGATAAACTCATATATGTGGACAAAAAATAGACATATAAACACAAAACTTCAACAAATCTGTCACTGAGTGTTCTTTAAAATAAAAACAGTTTTACCATGACTTTGAAAAATGTTTCGTTTTATTCCCATTCTGGGAGTTATTCCCAGAACTCCTTGTCTTATTCCCTAATTCCCCAAAATTTGCAGTGAGGTTTATATGCCCAGAAAGGTAGAGCCACCCCAGGGGCTCATCTTTAGCCTCACAAAACCCATTATTTTTTAAACATTCTTTTGCTTTAATTACATTCTTTGATTTTCATTAAAATCCATTGGTACATTAACACATTTTGGGTTTAAAAATGTCACTCTTTTCATCAGAAAATGATGCTTTTCATCTGCTTTTTAAGACTCTCAGTGGTCACTCAGGAACACGAACTGCTTGAGGACAGAGGGAAGTCGTGGGATGGCAAATGTGAAATACAGATATTTTTGCATGTATAAAATCATGAAGCGTCTAAATCAACAGTTTTAGCCTTGTTTCTGCTGGATTAATGTAAGATGGAGATCTTTTCCTTGAAATCTGCAGAGCTGGTGCAATAAAGTGACAGAAAAATGGGAGGGAGCACGTCCTAAGCAGCTCCTGGTTCCAACTTAATCCTAAATTAAATATCTTGTGGGCCCACAGCTCCAGCCAGACAAACACAGATACGATTTCAGGTCTTCCCTGTCTGGCTTGGGAGACATAAAATGTGACATGTTTTTTACCAAGGCTGGTGCCAAAACTGCCTTTCCCACTTCCTGAAGTGCCAAAGCTCCTTTGTATTGGATGGCCCAGCAATGCAGAGCTTCCCCCTTCATAAATTTATTAATATCTCCACGTGGGAGATCCAAACTCTTGGAATGGGGGGGTATGTTGAGCTTGTCTGGAGACACCCAAATGAGGCTTCCTGTTCTGGTCTGGGCTTCATCCATCCCACACAATAAGGCAGGAAAAGAGGAGAGGGTGTTAAAAAAAAATAAAAAATTAGTGGAAGAACCAAAGAGGTTTTTTCAGGCGACAGAGAACTCCCACGAAATAATTAGGGATGATGTTTGAAGGAAAACTGGCTTCGAAACTGGTGTTTGAAGGAAAACACACAGGGATTTCAGGCTGTGGGAGGGATACTGTGAAACCCTGTCTAGGTTTAGATGTTTTAAACCAGAGGGAATTAAAGCAGCAGCTGGTCTGACAGAGGCTTAAAATGTTCTGCTGGGACTCAGTTGCTGCATCAAGGAGCAAACTGGGGAAGCTGAAGGTCAAAAACTCGTAAAGCAACACGTGGATTGAGTGTTAAGATCATCCTCATCTCCTAAATGTCACAAAACATGGGGGAATATAAAAGAGAGAGTCGTGGAATGGGTTGGGTTGGAAGGGAGCTTAAAGATCATCCAGTTCCAGCCTCCCTGCCATGGGCAGGGACATCTTCCACTAGCCCAGGTTGCTCCAACCTGGTCTTGGACACTTCCAGGGTGGTTGAGGTGGTGAGAAATGTCCTGGGAATCACAGCTACGAGACAAGGAACAACAACACGAGGTGTTCATGGACATCCACGGCTGGGAATGTGCTGATGCTCTTTGTGTGGGATGAGCTGCAAGGCTTTAGGATCGACTAAATTCAGGATTTACTTTCATTAGGATTGAGTAAATTAAAATGTGATCTTAGTTTGAGATGCTTCGAAGGACCTGGAGGCAAAGATTCATCTCTGCAGACTTGAAGAGCTTAAAATCCCCTCCAGGGATGGGGACTCCACCCCTGCCCTGGGCAGCTGTGCCAGGGCTGGACAGCCCTTTCCAGGAAGGAATTCCTCCTGATGTCCAACCTGAGCCTCCCCTGGCACAGCTGGAGGCCGTTCCCTCTCCTCCTGTCCCTTGTTCCCTGGGAGCAGAGACTGATTCCACCCTTCTCCCCCTCCTGTCAGGGGGTTGCAGAGCCAGAAGGTCCCCCCTGAGCCTCCTTTTCTCCAGGCTGAGCCCCCCCAGCTCCCTCAGCTGCTCCTGCTGCTCCAACCCCTTCCCAGCTCTGTTCCTTTCCCTGCACACGCTCCAACCCCTCAATGTCTCTCTTGTCCTGAGGACCCAAAACTGCCCCAGGATTTGAGGTGTGGCCTCACCAGGGACATTCTCTGCCCTGTGCTGTGCCCACACTGTGGTTGGTACAGCCCAGGTACCCTTGGCCTTCTTGCCCACCTGGGCTGTCACCAGCACCCCCAGGGCCTTTCCCACTGGGCATCTTTCCAGCCACCCTTCCCAAGCCTGCACTGGTGCTGTGGCAAACAAAGATGGGTCTAATTGTTCCTGGTACTGTGCCAGGAGATCCATGAATCCCAGGCCTGCTATGACTTCCTTGTGAGAGGAAGAAGAGGGGCAGGGACTGAGCTCTGCTCTGGGGGGACCAGGGACAGCACCCAGGGAAGGGCTGGAGCTGTGCCAGGGCAGGCTCAGGTTGGATCTCAGCCAAAGGTTCTTCCCCCAGAGGGTGGTCGGGCACTGCCCAGGCTCCCCAGGGCAGTGGGCACAGCCCCAAGGCTGCCAGAGCTCCAGGAGGGTTTGGATGATCCTCTGGGGCACAGGGAGGGACTCTTGGGGATGTTCCTGTGCAGGGCTGAGGGTTGGACTGAATGATCCTTGTGGGTCCCTTCCAGCTCAGCATATTCCACGATTCTGTGGCTGTGATCCCTCATTTGCAGCAGGATAACAGAGGTTCACTGAAATGCAGCCCCCAGCAGCTCTGTGGTGTTTGGCATCTGTGCTGCCCCGTCCCTCTCTGACACAGCAGGAGGGGATGAGTGGCACAAAAGGATTTTTGCCAGCTTTTCACTCCTCCCATCCTCTGCCAGCTATTCTTGGATGTATCCAAAGACTCTCTCCCGTCCCAGTTCACTGATGTAAAAAGGTTTGATTGTATCAGGGACTGTGGCTGCAGGAACTTTGTCTCCCAAAGCAGTGTCTGCTCCCCTGCATGGGGCAATCCCAGGAATTCTGGTGTGTGAAGCAGGGAGTTTGTTTTAGCATAAACTTACAGGGAAGAGACTTCAGCAGAATTTATGGGAGCTTTCTTTCTATGAAAAGGATTCTGTTTAAACTGCTGAGCAATCCATTACACAGCAAACTCCTGGGGGCTGTTTCAGGAATAGAATCATTGGCTTTGTGGGATTTTTTCCATCACCTTCTTCCAGCTTTATTGAAATAATGTGCCTTTGACAGAGACCTTTTCTGCACAGCAACAGCCAAGAGATAATGCCACCATCAAGGAAAAAACAATCCTTCCTCTAGGGATATTATAGAAACAGGAGTAGACAGGCAAAGCTCTTCCAGGGAAAGGGGTGCATGTGCTGAGAGGTGGGAGAAAATGCTTTAGGACAGTGTGGTTATGATATAATATTGAGGCTGTTGAACCTTTCTGGTTTAAATAAAATGAAAATATATGGATTCCTGAATAAGGAATTCCCCATAGCTTGTCACTCACTCTGGTGACCAGGGACAGGGAATAGCCTGGAGCTGTGTCAGGGCAGGGTCAGGTTGGATCTCAGCCAAAGGTTCTTCCCCCAGAGGGTGGTTGGGCACTGCCCAGGCTCCCCAGGGCAGTGGGCACAGCCCCAAAG
Organism: Pipra filicauda; assembly: GCF_003945595.2. Lineage (NCBI taxonomy): Eukaryota > Metazoa > Chordata > Aves > Passeriformes > Pipridae > Pipra > Pipra filicauda. Next base: position 17,747 of record NW_024105073.1, read on the forward strand.
GCTACCAGAGCTCCAGGAGGGTTTGGATGATCCTCTGGGGCACAGGGGGTGACTCGTGGGAATGGTCCTGTGCAGGGTCAGGAGTTGGACTGGATGATCCTTGTGGGTCCCTCCCAACTCAGGGTATTCTGTGATGAGTCCTTTTGTGCCACCCATCCCCTCCTGCTGTGTCAGAGAGGGATGGGGCAGCACAGACCTGCTGGTGGCTGCATCTCAGTGAGCCTCTGTTATCCTGCTGTAAATGAGGGATCACAGTCACAGAATCGTGGAATATGTTGAGTTGGAAGGGACCCACAAGGATCATCCAGTCCAACCCTCAGCCCTGCACAGGAACATCCCCAAGAGTCACCCCTGTGCCCCAGAGGATCAGCCAAACCCTCCTGGAGCTCTGGCAGCCTTGGGGCTGTGCCCACTGCCCTGGGGAGCCTGGGCAGTGCCCAACCACCCTCTGGGGGAAGAACCTTTCCCTGAGATCCAACCTGAGCCTGCCCTGTCCCAGCTTCAGCCATTCCCTGGGTGCTGTCCCTGGTCCCCCCAGAGCAGTCCCTGCCCCTCTTCCTCCTCTCACAAGGAGGTTGTAGAAGGCCTGGGATTCATGGATGTTTATAGCCTTTATTTTGGAACCACGGACTCAACCCTGCCTCTGCTTTTTCATAACTCTGTCCCATCAAACAAAGCTGTGATTCACTCTCATGGATGGGTTTTTGCCTCACCTCAGGGTTGGGAGACATAAACATCCCTCCTCACTTTTTGGGTGGGCTTAGGCCCAAAAAGTGCCTGACGAGCACCACTGGAGAAGAGGAAAAATGATTCTAAACATCTTTAAAAATGTCCATTTTGAGAGCAATAACGGCCTGCCCGGGGAGTGTAAGGCAAGAGGTGGGTGTGACACGCAGGGAGAGGGGAATAAAAACTAAGTCAGCTGGGTGTGGTGGTCCCAAACCTTAAACAAACACGGAGAGGCTGTTGGAATGCAGTCACCTTTCACAGGATCCCGGGGATCCCCAAGCCAAGCAGACACACAACGAGGTTTGCTCTGCCTTGAGAAACTCGAGGGAAACTTTCCAGAAATTTGCTTCACGTCTCTCGACAGGTTTGGGAGGAATATCCAGGAATAACAAGCCCTACAAACACGGAGCACTTAAAACTTTAATGCTTACATAAAACACTCCGAGCCCATTAATTACTTGTTCTTTTCTGACAGTGGACCTGTTCTTCATCTCCTCCACACAGAGGAACCACTTGTGCTCCTCCAACACGGCACCAGTTTAGTCCCTGAAATGTGGTGAGGCAAAAGAAAAGGTTGTTAGTCATCATTTCCCCGCTTTCCTTCCTGGTATCTCATTGGTAAGTGTGTCCTACACCTCTTTAGCGAGGCCTGAAGCTCAGAATTCAGGATTTCAGATTGAAAATTCTGCCTGGGAGAGCACGAGCTCACCTTGTAGCAACTCCTGGGTTTAATTCTGGAGGTCACTTGTTCAGCTCTCAGAGTGTCAGCAGGAATGGTGGCCTGGCAAACTGTTTACACAATTCCAAGCTGGAAAAGCGTTTCCCCAAGGCAGCAAAGAATGACTTTCATTTATTTCATTTCATTTCATTTCTCCCATCTCCTCAGCTCAGCAAATGAACTCCCCTCGTGACGCCACAAATAAAGCTGCAGAAGCCAAATGATTTTTACCTCGAGGCTGGAGAAGTTGGAAAACAAAAGGTGAAATCTCCCAAAGATTTGGGTTACAGGCTGAGCAGAGTTGGGGATTCACGAGCATGTCAAGAATGTTTTGCTTTGTGGGTAAAGCAGGAGCTTCGCAGAGATTGTAAATCTCGTTTGCCACTTTAGCTGGGTTTTTATACATATTAAACTCACAGTAACGTGAGATAATTTACAGAGGACTTAGGGAAGGGGATCATCAAGCCTTAGGGAGCATCAGGTTTTGTGGAACATCCCTGGCCAAGCAGACTTTGCAAGCCTGAATTCTTGAGGATGCCAGAAAAAAAATTAATTAGTAGAATCACACAATCCCAGGATGGTTTGGGTTGGAAGGGACCTTAAAGCTCATCTCATTCCACCTCCTGCCATGGGCAGGGACACCTTCCACTAGCCCAGGTTGTTCCAAGCCCCGTCCAATCTGGCCTTGGACACTTCCAGGGATGGAACAGCCACAACTTCACTGTTCTGGTGACTCACCACCCTCACTGGGAAGAATTTCTTCCCAATATCCCATTTAAACCTCCTCTCTTTCAGTTCTAAACCCTTCCCCCTTAAGGGATGGCTCACCTGGCTCTGCTCTCTGAGCACTTGAAGGACTTGACTTCGAGACAAGAAATAATTATTAAAGAGATCTTATCCCTCTGGTTGGGCAGAGAGAGACTTAGATCTCCTGTTTCAAACATATCATGGAGAAGCAGAAATGAAATAACCTTTACTTCTGAAGAGAAAACCTCTTGAAAAGAGAATTTAAGGGGTAATCAAATGAGGAAGAGAAGAGTTGTGGCTCATTTATTTACATGTTTGCCAATGGTCTTAATTAAAATGAAGTGTCTTTAGTTGGAAGCTCCTGCAAAAGCTGAGTCCTTCAACAGTCTGGTGTCCTCAGGGAGGTGACTCCTCCATCAGGAAACCCCAGAGAATGGAGCAAAGAGAAACCAGGCAGTGAATAATGGAATCATGGAATGGTTTGGGTTGGAAGGGACCCTAAAGATCATCTCATTCCATCCCCTGCCATGGGTAGGGACACCTTCCACTAGCCCAGGTTGCTCCAAACCCCGTCCAACCTGGCCTTGGACACTTCCAGGGATCCAGGGGCAGCCACAGCTTCTCTGGGCACCCTGTGCCAGGGTCTCCCCACCCTCACAACCAAGAAACCCACTACCCCATCTATCCCTGCCCTCTGGCAGTGGGAAGCCATTCCCTGTGTCCTGTCCCTCCATGCCTTGTCCCCAGTCCCTCTCCAGCTCTCCTGGAGCCCCTTCGGGCCCTGCCAGGGGCTCTCAGCTCTCCCTGGAGCCTTCTCTTCTCCAGGGGAACCCCCCCAGCTCTCCCAGCCTGGCTCCAGAGCAGAGGGGCTCCAGACCTGGCAGCATCCCCGTGGCCTGTCTGGACTCATTCCAACAGCTCCACATCCTTCTGGAGCTGGATTCAGCTCTGCAGGGGGGACACCCAGACAAGAGGCAAATCAGGGCAGGGACACCTTCCACTGGAGCAGACTGCTGGTGGAATTCCACAGATCCAAGGCAATTCCCAGCCAGTCTGCAGGTCCTGCCTCATTACCCACACTGGGGAGCAGAGCCAGAAAAACACGATGGGCAGGAAGAGCCTGGAAGAGATTCTGGAATCACAAACCTCTAAAATTGCAGAGTTTTCAACCTGCCCTTCTGCTGGGGGAAGGACAGAGCTGGGCTTGTCTGCAGTTCTTCACGGGCAACTTCTTCCCAAGTCTGACATCATTTGACTTTCCACACCATCCATGAACCATAAGATCTCTCTCCTTTTTTTTTTTTGGAAGGTGACAACAGACATATTCCTGGGAGGTGATGTGTTTAATTAATATATCTGTCATTGCAGTCGGGCCTTTTGTTGGTTTTGACTCTTGGAAGGCTCAGGATTGTGGAGTGTTAAGAAATACTCGGGAGCTCTTGACCCTTAGAGATATTTCCTCCCGGGATCTTGGGAGTGCAAGTTTTCTGTGCTAACCTCTGAGTTATTTAACAGCATCACCCACTGATCTTTCTCTGACACAGATAATCAGGCAAACAAAAAGACAGTTTCAATCATCCTCTGGAAAAGGACACCATGATTTCCCAATACACATGAAATAAAGTGTTTAATTTCTTTGGACTTTTAATCCAGACCCACTCTGTTTATACCACAAGAAAATTAAAGTGAAATATGAAGGAAAAAAAAAAAGGAAAAGCAACAAGCTGCAGCCATTTAGTAGAGTTGGACACCGAAGTTTTGAGACTTAAATTACTTTTGTCATTCCCAAATTTCTGCTCATTTCCTCAAGCCTCTAATTAGCCAAAATCTGAAACACCCCCCTGTAAAATGGAAGTTTTCTCCTTCTCACGCTGCAGCAGCAGCAGGGAGAGGATTTGGGGACCATTATTTTCCAGCAAGGAGGTTCAACCATCTCCAGAGGCCTCACCCTCTCCATTGCCTGTGGATCAGAATTCCAAGGCATGGAAAAAAAGGGGAAAAATCTGAGAGAGCTTTGGCCCTTTCCCCTAAACTTTCAGAGCTGCAGGCACTGTGAAAGGTTTGGTTGTGTGAAGGCAGCAACAGAGCTGGTTCTGCTCTGGGATGAGGTAACTGTGATCCCTCCACATCCTCAGGGAGGAAATGAACTCGTCCAACACCAACCAGAGAACTTCACTCAGGTGCTTGTTGCTGCCTCTGGCTCTGGGCAGGAGAAAAAAGGGACAATTTAAGGACAGCAGCAGAAAAGAAGGAAGATCAGGGAATAAAAGGCCAAGGAAAGATGTGTGAAGGAATGGGGAAGGTGAGAACTGCAGGTGAATAAGAACATCAAGGTTGTGGGTTTGACCTCCATGAGGGTCACTTGCTTAAGGGCTGGACTCCACGGTCCCTGTGGGTCCCTTCCCTGGTTGATCTTAAAAAAGGGCTTGACCATGTCACCTAAAATGGTGTGAGAAACACGTGTGCAAATCAGTCATCCCCTCTGTCCTCACCCTGGCTGGATGTCAATCTTCTTTTCTGTCTGGTCATCTCCCTCATGAATTCCCAAAAATCCCCAAATAAAATTATGTCTCCTTCTATAAATATAGATGGACTATAATATAGCCCATATATATATAATATATAATATAATATAATATAATATAATATATAGTGTGTAAACTCTCATATTCAGTGTGTGAGGGCCTTACCTGTTGAGGATCAGCTGCCACAGAGTGACCTTCACCTAAAAAACCCAAACCAGGCCTCAAAACCATGATGAAAGTGTGCAGATTAACCACAAGGAATCAGAGAATCATAGACTGGCCTGGGTTGGAAGGGACCTTAAATCTCATCTCATTACATCTCTTGCTATGGGAAGGGACACTTCCACTAGCCCAGGTTGTTCCAAGTCCAGTCTAATCTGGCTTTGAACAATTCCAGGGATGTGGCAGCCACAACCTCTTTGGAAACCCAAACTGGATTTCAGTAATTCAGTAATATTCAGATTTAGTGATATTCAAATTCAGTGATATTCAAATTCAGTAATATTCAAATTCAGTAATATTCAAACTCTCAAATCACATTATGAATTGGGAGGGTACTAAATGTCCTAAATTCCTGCTCTAGATTATTCCAGTAACTTCATCAATTCAATTCTAATACTATTGACATTGTTCAGTTCGTTGGCACAGAGGTTGTCCCACAGACTAATTGTTTTACAAATATATTCAGGTCATATATTAGGGCAAGAAAACTCTGTTTGAGGACTAGTTACAAACCACCAAGGCTTTCATTACAACAAACCCCTTGGCTCTCTGTCTGGGTCTCCAACAGCTTTATATTTCTTTAGCCTTACCTGAAATATCCCTCATTAATGACCACTTGGATCAAATGACTCCATCATAAAACCCCACAGATTAAATTCTGGCTGGGCTGGGGCAAGGAATACACAAAGCAAAGTGTGATTTCAAGCAGCAAAATTGTCCTGGGTAAGTTGCCCACAGGCTGGGCCAAGTTTGCCTCTCCCCAGGCTGTGGAAAGAAAAGTTGGTTGTGGTTGTTGCCACCAATGAAATGTGTTATTCTGAGCAACACCTGGCACTCCCAGGAGTAGTAATAATAATAATAGTAATAATAATAAGAATTTTTTGCTTCCTCTCCTCATAAATTGCCCAGAAAGACCAACACAATGCAGGGGAAGTTGCTGTGCATATTGTATGTGAAATTTGGGCTCTGAAAGGAGCTGGGGAATGAAGTGCCTTTGAGACCTTGGCAATTTTTAATTCTTATATAATTGGGGCTCTTCTGAAGCCCAGGTTAATTACACAACAGATATTGGACTCGAGGATCCTTCTGGGTCTCTTCCAACTCCAAATATTCTGTGTGGTTCTGTGATTCCACCGAAGAGAAGTCCTAGACATCAATAAATAATCTACCACATATCCTTGTGGGGCACCTGTGGGGACCTGCTCAGGATCTTTTGGAACTACAAAACACTTGTAGGAAGTCCCAGTGAAGCCACAAATTCACTGGAACTTTGCACTCCTCAGAAAAAAAAAATTGCTGTTCCCTCTGGGTCTCCCACGGATTCAGACAACTCTGAAACACAGAGCAGGAAAATTCAGCCCTGCCTCCATTTCCTTGCTCTTCCCCCTTTCCCATGGATTGCAATTCCCTGTGTTCATTGTCCTGCCCCCCTGGGTGAAACTTCCCCCCCATCTGCACCATAAAACTGCAGGATAATCCAAGTTGGAAGGGACTTCAGGAGATTATCCCCCCACCCTGATCGAAGCAAGGTCATAGAGAGATTGGGATTTTAGGAGAAGGTACTTTCTTGGGAAGTGTGGCTGGTTCCAGGAAAAGAAGGCATCTGTGTGGCACGACAGACTCCACAGCTGGAGTGTGCTAATCCGAAGGCAATTCCTACCTGGGATATATTTGCTTCATGAGCTGGAGTAGGTGGAGTAGGAGAGGTTTCGTGGATTTTAGGGTTTTATGGGAGCCCATTCCTCATCTGAGGAAACAGCAGCTGGAGTTATGGACAAGAGACCTCAGCAGGGAGGAGGATTCAAGTCTGGATCTTCACAATCCATGTCCTTGGAAGAGCCAGGGAGCAGCACCAGACCAAGGATCTGCTGGGAAGAAACAGCTCTGGGCAGCTGAAGAAACATTATCAGTGTCCTCTCCAGACCAGGAGGTGGTTGCTCCCTTAAAGCAGCCCTGCTGAAAGCCAGGAACTCTGGACTTCCAAACTTGAAAGGACTTTTGCATCCCAGGCCCAAAATTAAGCTCGTGAGAGGCAGCTCTGACAGATTCCGGTGCTTAGGATCAAATCCTGGCTGCATATCCCATTCCATGCCCAGCCCATAGAATCAAGGAATATCCTGAGTTGGAAGGGACCCCAAGGATCATCCAGTCCAACTCCTGGCCCTGCACAGGCACCTCAACAATCCCACCCTGTCCCTGAGGGTGTTGTCCAAATTCTCCTGGAGCTCTGGCAGCCTTGGGGTCGTGCCCACTGCCCTGGGGAGGCTTTTCCAGTGGTCAACAACCCTCTGGGGGAAGAACCTTTTCCTGACACCCAACTAAACCTCTCCTGGCACAACTTCATGCTGTTCCTCCTGTCCTGCCACCAGAGAGAAGAGCCCAGTGCCACCTTGGTACCTCTGGTGCCACTTCTTTTTGCTTGTTTGCACCTATTGATTAATATTTACCTGATTAGGCATTTTCCAAGATTTCTGCTGCTTCCTTGGTCTGGATCTTCTCCATTTTGAATTTCAAAATATCCAGAAAAAACCCAATGGGGATGAAGCACAATTTCTGTTCCTCCTTTGCCCATCCTCAGCCAGCTTGCTGGAGAAAGCCCCTGACATCCCTAATGGAGCTAAATCCACAAGGAATTCCCATCCCAGAAAAAGATGTCTGACCCTATTTCATATTTAACAGCCTCCTGAGATGGCTCCAGTGTCAATTTTAGGCGTGAGGGGGGAGGATATCAGGGAATGGTGCTGGTGGGAAGCTGGGCCAGAACCTTGGACAGGGCTCGCTTTGCTCTTCCTGCTGGAAGGATCCTTCCCTTTCCCACTTGGCAACACACGGGAATTGAAGTGGAAAAGGGAGATGGTTCAGATTAATCACCCTGCAAAACTTTTATGGCATTGGTGTTGGATTTTTACAGGCTGCTAAAGGAAAAAAAAAACTACTTTTCCCTTATTTTTGACATTTGAATGGGGGGGGAAAGGAGGAAAGAAAAATGTAAATATACTGGAAAACAAAATCGTATTATTATAGACATAATATAGACATATAATATAGACATATTATTTTCTTTTCCCTTTTCCTTCTTTCTCCCCTCCCTCCCCTCCTGCCTTCTCCCCTTCCCTCCAATAATTTCAGCTACAATTTTAGCAGTAAAATACCAGACTCAACAACGGGACAGCTCAGGAGGATGAAATAATTCAGGTTCAACCCCAACCTGAGTGTTGCTACGAGACCTTCAGATCCCACGGGGCTGGTTCACAGAGAAAGCAGCCCCAGAGCTCGTGCAAATATTCCCACTTTTAATGGGAAATGGAGAAGTGATGAAAAGGTTATTCCCACTTCCAGGTTGTCTGGAGGCCTTGGTGACCTGAAATATGGGCTTAAAGACGCCAGGTCAAGAAATATTTCAGATTTCAAGAGCTCGAGGGCCTGTTGAGTGAGAAGAGAAAGACACAGAAACCAAACATGAAAAATTAAGGCCACGGGACTTTAAATAATCGGAAATTTAAGCCACGAGGCTCTTCCAAGGTTTGATGTCTCCAGGCTTAGATCTGAGGGGAGGTTTTGGCCAAGCACTAAATTTTCCCAAGAAATTCCTGATTGTGAGTGGTTTGGTTTTTTCTGTTTGCCTACTGGAAGCATTTTGAGGCTGCTTTTTTCATGGATCACTGGAAGACAGTAGCAGTTTGGGAATCTCTGTGTTTTTGGCAGGCATTCCCAAGTCAGACAGCCACGGGAAGTGGCTATTCCAGCTCTTGGCAGCGGAGATAAAAAGGGAGCCTTGGTCAGAATTATATAAAAATCAATGAAGTTTTATCCCTCCCAAAGCTGTGATAAATCAATATTTTAATCCTATTTTAATAATTGAGTCTGTGACGAAGAAACAAAGAAAATGTTCTGCTTTCTTCTTGAAATATTTGCAGCAGGACCAAAAGCAAGATATCCCAGAACTGAAGTGGGAATCCACATCAGTTGTTTTGTTTTGTTTTTTTCCCTTGCCTGCTTTCAAATAAAGCTCCTCCTTCACAGACACTTTAACTGAGCTGCCCAAAATTCCTTTATAGGATTTAAATATGGATGATTTCAATGAATTACTTATTATTATTAATATAATAAATGCAAATATAAATGATATAAATATAAATAATATAAATATCTATATAATATTATATAGATATAAATATAAGTATAAATAATAAATATAAATATAATTAATCTAAAAATTATTAAGTAATACTTATCAATATTACTTATTTGCCATGATGATGATGATTTATTTTTATTTATTTATTTTTATTTATATTTATTTAAGATGGGCCTGATGTGCCTCTGTAGAAGATGACAAGGGGATTGAGAAGCCATTTCCATGTGACACTTGGGTCAGTGGTGGCCTTAATGGTTGGACTTGATAATCTTAAAGCTCTTTTCCAACCCAAATAATTCCATAATTTTTACCTGCATTTGGTGGCACGTCCAGAGTATGTGGCTGTTTGAGAGAATTAAGGTCTTGAATTTTAATAGCTGGGTAAACTTGGTCAAATCCTTCAACTCCTCATTGTCTCCACCTTTCCCTCTGCCGGGCTGGTGATTCCCTTAATGCCTTGGATCATTCCTTAATGGGCTCGGACAAGACACTTCCCAAATTGCCAGGTGGAACCAAGATCTGGACCTATCCCTGGCTCCCAACAAACATTCCCTTCTATTACACTCTCCTGCCACTCCATAGCCTCTCCTGGCTCCTGTGGGATTGGAAATCTATGAGATTTTTTGTTTTGAAGGAGCTCGAGGCTAATTCTACGTTGATCCAGGAGTGACACACTCCAGGGATTTCATATCCCGGGGAACAGGCCTAGGGAATATTCCACCTAAAGCAGGATTTGCTCTCCAGACCCTTTTATGCCACTCTCTCATTCTGCTTCTCCTTTTCCACCCAATCCTACCCTCAGCAAAAAGGATCCTTAATCAACCCTCCTGATTCTCCGGGGCCACTTTTCCAGCGCGTTTATAAATCCCTAATTTAAGTTTTCTGTCTCCCACCATCCTCTCTGAGGGCTGAAACCCGAGGTCAGCCAAAGCCAACTGCTAAAAAACAAACAAATGAATTAATTTTTCCAAACAAATAAAAAAAAAAAAAAATCAGCTGGTGCCTCTGGAGGTCCTGCTGTCAAAGAACCCAAATTCCCTTTCCCGGCGTCTGAATCGACCCTTTATAAAATCCAATCACGGTGGACCATTTTTCCATCGGGAAAAACCTCCTCCCCTGGAGGAGAGTGGAGCGCTCTGTGGAAATGTGTTGGTTTTGGTGGAGCCCTCGGCAGGATGTGAGACTTTTTGGGATGCTTCCAGCTCTGCTGCCACCTCACCCATCCGATGCTTCTCTTGGAGCTGACTCGCCGTTCCCGGGGACAGGCGATGCCTGTTGGAGAAGCTGGGAATGAGGGGAGGTGCCTGAGCCACCTGGGAAGCTCTTTGAACTTCAGTTTTGCTGCTCCTTTATTTATTTATTTTGTTTTGCTGGGGTTTTTCTTTCTTTCTTTCTCTATTTATCCAGTTGTACCGCTGAGATCTCAGCCCGGCAGCTCTTGGGAAGCAGCTCCCTTGTGGAAGAACCAAGTTTGGGTGATGTAAGTAATGACAGCAAGAAGTGGTGTCTTCTCTGTGGTTTCTCTCCTTATTCTCCTCCCCTAAATATCCAAAACTTGATGGTTAAAGGATTTTTAAGTTCCTGGGTTGCTGAAATCATTAAATGAGATTCTCATTTTTTTCCCCCCCTTCTCTGCTCAGAGCATCATTTTTGGAATTTGTAACAACCTGATTCTTACACATTTAAGGCTTTAGGTTGTAGGATCACAGAGCCACAGAATATCCTGAGCTGGAAGGGACCCCCAAGGATCATCCAGTCCAACTCCAGGCCCTGCCCAGGACACCCCACCAATCCCACCCTGTCCTTCACTGACGATCCCTGGAGCATCACATCAAACCTGCAGCACAACCTCCTGTAACAAGGCCCTCTTTCCAACTCATTTCTACCATTTTATAAAATCAGAAAAGATCATTATGACCCCATTTAACTTGATGCCTTAAATGAAAGAGGGGAATTTCTCTTAGGGCAATTTTTCCGACGTGACTTGCAGAGGACGAACAATGTCCAGGCTCTGAAAAACTCCTGAAACACCTTCATTCCAAATATTTCCAGTTCCACGAGCTTGAGTAGCTTTTTGGATGCTTTTCTAGCCTGACTTAAACATCTGAATTTATGCCCCACTTGCTAGAGTTGAAAAGCACGTGTGGACAGATGAAGCCAGTACGTGGTAGGGAACTGTGCTCCAATATTGGAATTATGAAATTAAAGGAATGGGAACAGCAGGTCAGTCAGGGGCTCTTCCCCTCTGTGTCCTGACCCTAAGAACAGCCAGCTGAGGGTTAATTTGCCTTAAGACTTCTCAAGCTGGTCTTCAGAAGGACAAATTTCAGGGTGTTTGTCTTTATCCAGTGGAAGAGACAGAATTCCTCTCTCCCGCGATATAATTCCCGTGAAACCCTGTCCTTCGCTCCAGCTGGTGGGATTACACCCACTAACTGCTGGAGCCCTGTGGTTGCTCCACGTTGTCTGTCTTCATTTTCGCTGCTAATCCATCACTGTTCTCCTGACCTCCCACCCAGAAGGCAAGGAAGGGAGTTATTCCCATCAGTCTCCCGCTCTCCGGAGGTTTCAAGTCTCCACGCTCGTGCATCTGCACGAATCCGTGGGTATATGGAATATGTGCGAGCATCTGATACCCTGGTAAGAGTCTGAAGTGTTTTACACCACATTTTAGGTGATTTATTGCGCTTTAGCACGTCCATAAAACACATCGTGTTAAAGCATATGCATAAAAATAATATATAGGTTACCACAAAATTTTTATGGCCTTAACCAGATCCGTCTTGGAATGTTGTCCCGAATGTTTCACTCCTGCAGGTGAAAAAACAGATTATTTCAACTCGGCTCAGGGTGAGTTGTTTAGTCAGGACAACAATATTGTGGAGAGGGCTGTTACCTTGGTAGCACTTTGCTAATTTAAGGGCTAAGGAGGGGGTTGGTTCCTGTCCTCCATCCAACAAGAGGTGTCCCCAGGCTGAATTCTCCCACTGTTTGCAGACAACACAGAGTGGAGAATTATATAAATAACCTCTGCACGTTCCCGGGGTCCTTGAAGTTAGGAGGGATTATTTTTTATAAGGAATATCACAGCGGGGAGGGAGTGGGAAAAGCGAGAAGATTAAATGCGTGGGGAGAATCACGGAATTGGAGGATAGTTTGGGTTGGAAGAGACCTCAAAGGTCATCTACCTATGATTCCCAAGGAAAAGGTTGGATGTCTGATAACATGTGAGATTCCAGATGGGATTTACCTTTGGCTCTGCCACTGATCCACCTCTGTGGCTTCAGCTCCAGGTTTTATTTGACTGTGGACATCAGCTGAGCTGGTTAATCCTGGTCCAATCCCTCCAGTGAGTGCATGGATCCACTTCCAGAGGAGATCACAGAATCCCACAGTGGTTAGTTTTGGAAGGGACCCTAAACATCATCTCATTCCACCCTCTGCCATGGGCAGGGACACCTTCCACTATTCCAGCTTGCTCCAACCTGGCCTTGGACACTTCCAGGGATCCAGGGGCAGCCACAGCTTCTCTGGGTAACCTGTGCCAGGGCCTCCCCACCCTCCCAGCCAGGAATTCCTTCCCAATATCCCATCTATCCCTGCCCTCTGTCAGTTTGAAGCCACTCCCCCTTGTCCCATCACCCCAGGCCCTTGTCCAAAGTCTCTCTCCAAATCTCTTGTAGCTCCTTCAGGCACTAAAAGGCCACAACAAGGTCTCCCCAGAGCCTCCTCTTCTCCAGTTGTGGTGGTTTGAGACCCCCGGAAATCCAATTTCCGAGTCCAAGCCCCCCTCCCACAACTCACCCCAGTGTGAGAGGGATTTTCCAGACACAACACAAGGCTCAATATGGGGGGAAGGGAAATTGGACTCCGAGATTGGATTTTTGGGGGTCTCAAACCACCACACCAGTCTTCCACTGCTCCTTGTTGTGGGATTGAACTGCGTTTTAAGCAGGGTGTGAAACCTGATTCCTACCTGGATTTTAACCCTGTAGGTGACTGATCTCCTCTGCACATCCCCAGGTCACAGGGAGAGAAGACTCTCACAATTACAGAGACAATCCCTTAATCCTTGATCCCATTGTGGGAGGTGTTCCCAGCACTCAGAGCCTCTCTGGGATCCAGGCACCAGAAAATTATAGATGAAGGAATGTGAGAGCAACAACAAGTCTGAATTGTGAGGGGGCCAAACGTAGTCCAGACAGGCCAGGAGTTACACTGGATGATCCTTGTAGGTCCCTTCCAACTCTGGATATTCTATGATTGTATAAATAAATAACGTTAAGACACGGGAACCCTTCTATAAATCTCAGATTTTTTGCATAAAAAGGTCGAGAATCCTTTTCTCTTCAGGACTCTTTGAACTTCAGGACTTAAAAAGAAATCCAGGGATCTTTATATAAAAATTTTCCATATTGGTTTGGAGGAGGGGTTGACCTGAGCCTGAGGACACCAAAAGTGTTTATGTCTCTTTCAATCTCTTCTATGTGTCATTGCTTGGATACAGTTTGCATTTCTTTGGGATTTGGGAGCATGGAATGACCCGGTGACATCCCGGGATGACCTCTCTTAAAATTCCTTATCAAATTCACCTCAGCTTGGGGAAAACACCCCTCATTTGGGGAAAACACCCCTCATTTGGGGCAAACAAGCAAAAAACTCTGCCTCAGGGTTTGTCTTTCTGACCAGTGCTGAGGCTGAGTGAGGGATTCAGGCTCTTGGACCTGATTTTTAGGAGCCGGACGCCAAGTCCGACAGCGGGGAAAAGCCAAAATGAGAAACCAGAGAAGCCAAGGAATGATTCAGTGCAAGTGCAAGACAAGAGAGTGGGAAGCCACAGCGTCTCCTCTGCATGTCCAAACAGGGCAAGGATCCCACGAGGCCAAAACCGAGTCAGGTGGGTTGGGGAGAGGCAAAAAAAAGGCGTCAGAACTGAGAGGGGAGGGTGAGAACAAGCCACGGAAACGTGGCCGCGGCCAAGCGGCACACGAAGCAGCCAAAAGCAACTGGAGACTCCTTCCTATCCCACAGGGGTGGAGAAACCACAGCTTTGGGCTTCTGCTCCTGCCCAGAGTCTCCTGGGGAATGGGCTGTGGGCAGCTGTGGCTGGGGTGAGTGGTCAGGGGAAGAAGGAGGAAGGTGAGTGGGATGTTGAAATGTTTGTGATGGGAAAAGGGTCGAGTGGGGAGAGAAATCTGTTCCTGAAGGACTGACCCCATGGAAAGGGATCCATGCTGGAGCAATCTGTTCCTGAAGGACTGACCCCATGGAAAGGGATCCATGCTGGAGCAATCTGTTCCTGAAGGACTGATCCCATGGAAAGGGATCCATGCTGGAGCAATCTGTTCCTGAAGGACTGATCCCATGGAAAGGGATCCATGCTGGATAAATCTGCTCCTGAAAGACTGATCCCATGGAAAGGGATCCATGTTGGATAAATCTGCTCCTGAAAGACTGATCCCATGGAAAGGGATCCATGCTGGAGCAGCTTATTCCTGAAAGACTGATCCCATGGAAAGGAATCCATGCTGGAGCAGTTCCTGAAGAACTTCAGCCCATGGGAAGTCTCCATGTTGGAGAAGTTCCTGGAGAGCTGTTCCCTGGGGGAGACACCCCACGCTGGACAGGGGAAGAGTGTGAGGAGGAAGGAGCAGCAGAGACAACACGTGATGAACCACAGCCCCCATTCCCCATCCCCCTGCACTGCCCAGGGAGAGCAAGGAGAGAGACTGAGAATGAACTCGAGCCTGGGAAAAAGGAAGAAGTGGAGGGAAAGTGTTTTTACGACTCAGTTTTATTTCTCATTATGCTGCTTTGATTTCACTGGTAATAAATTGAATTAATTTCCCCAAGCTGGGTCTTTTCACCCCTGACAGTAACAGATCTTTCCCTGCCCTGATCTCATCCCAGGAGCTCTTTGCTAAATGTTGGAATCCTTTCCTCCTTGTTAAGTGCTGGAGTCCTCTCCTCCTTGCACGACCTGCGGTGGAGATGCCACGCAAGGGACACCAAAACCTGAGGATCCTCTTCTCTGGCCCATCCTCTCCCAGGGTTCTGATGACATCCATGAGTAAAGAAGAGGTGGGAACTACTGATTGGGGTTTTATATCGTTCCTTGTCTTTCCACCTGCACAAAACCTGTCCCACAGAGCCCAGGGGTCAACACAAACTCTGCCTACACTTCTTTTAACTCCCAAGATTTTTTATTCCATTTCCGTCAGGTGGACTTTGATAAATGAGCCCAAAAGCTGAAATTTCTTGGTTTTGCTCCGTTTCAGAACAAAGCAGGTGTTACCTGAAGCTTCAGCTTTGCCCTTGAAATGGGAATTCTGGTTCCTTCTTCCTATGATCCCCTATTTCAGCAGTGCCCAACTGTTGCTCATCTTCTGTTTTCCCCCGCTGGCTGCAGGATCCCAGTTCTGGTTTTATGGAAAATGGGACGTGAAGGGGGTGAAAAGTGAGAAGAAGAGAAAGAAAGGCCACTCTTGGACAGGTGTACAGCAAAACATAAAACCTTCTTATTGTGGAAGCACGGTGGAATCACAAGAGGAAAAAGAGGGACAGAGGGAAAAGTAAAAAAGTGGAAAATTAAGATCTATGACTGCAAAGAATGACTGATGGAGATAATTTACTTGATTCCACCTGGGCACTGGAGTATTTAATCCATTAGAAAACGTGGGAGATTTTCAGGTTTTCCTCCTCAGGAAGATCAGACAAGAGATTTCTTCCTGGGTAAGCCAGGAAACACCAACTCAACACGTGCTAGTCCTGATATCCAACGAAACCTCTTTCCAAGGGTTTTCAGGAGGCTTTTGTAGTCAATGCCCTTCTGACTCATCTAAAATTCTCTCCTGATAATTGGTGGTTTTCCCAAAGCTCGTGGGAGTTCATGTCTGCCTCCAACACCTGCTGAGGGAAAATTTTGGCTCCCCAAATGTCAAGAAAAGGGTTTTGAAGGTGAGTCCAGTTCCATCAAAGACCAGACAATAATATCAGCGAGACCCCCTCATGCACAGCTATAGACATGTCGCTGTTAAATGCAAATTATTTGTGTTATTATACTTTCTTTAGGGAGAAAGCTCCCGGGAATATTCCAACACCACTCAGAGGGTGGAGATGTGAAGAGAAAAGCTGAGGATTGAGAGAGAGGGGGTTGCAGACTGGTGGCACTGGTAGAGAGCCTCAAAGGGGACATTTGGAATAGGACAAGGGGGACATCTGATGCCCTTGGTCTCCTCTGGATGTCACTTCTTTAAGGTGACAGGTGGATTCAGGCTCTCTGTTTTCGTAGAGCAAGATGGATGATGAGAACTCAGAGGGCTCAAATTAGGTGGAATGACCCCTGACCTCGGTCTCAAGGCCCCAGGGGAGGATGGAGACCTGCCCTCCTCTGCTCGTGCTGTTTGCACCTCGCTGGGCTCCTCAGAGCAGCAGCCACAAGCTCCAGACGTGCCCACCACGGCTCTGCTGCTCCACGCTCAGTTTTCCTTGGCAATGGCAGCATCTTCCCACTTCTCCAAGGACCTCAGCTCATCCAGACTCCCCAAACGCCTGCGTGAGGGCGCTGGAGTCATCAGATCCAGGTCACTGCTGAGAACCTGGGCTGGGGAGAACTTCAGGTGAACCTGCTGACCTCAGATGAGCCTGCTGACCTTGGATGAATCCTGCTGACCTCAGATGACCCCTACTGACCTCAGATGACCCCTACTGACCTCAGATGAATCCTGCTGACCTCAGATGACCCCTACTGACCTCAGATGAGTCCTGCTCACCTCAGATGAACCTGCTCACCTCAGATGAGTCCTGATTACCTCAGATGAATCCTGCTGACCTCAGATGAGTCCTGCTGATCTCAGAAGACCCCTACTGACCTCAGATGAGTCCTGCTGACCTCAGATGACCCCTGCTAACCTCAGATGAGTCCTACTCACCTCAGGTGACCCCTCCTCACCTCAGATGAGCCCTGCTCACCTCAGATGACCCTTGCTCACCTCAAATGAATCCTGCTGACCTCAGATGAACCTACTCGCCTCAGACAAACCTCCTCACCTCAGATGACCCCTGCTCACCTCAGATAAATCCTGCTCACCTCAGATGACTCCTGCTCATCTCAAATGAATCTACTGACCTCAGATGAACCTGCTGACCTCAGATGACCCCTGCTGACCTCAGATGAACTTCACTCAACTCCCCTCCCCTCTTTGTGTGCCCTGACTGTTTGTTTTCCAGCTCCCGGAGGTGCCATCCCTCCCTTCTCTCCTCCGGATCCTCCACACCGACACCGTTCCTTTGGCAGCAGAGGGCACTGCCCCCTTCCTAATTTTTTTTTCCCCCCGCACTCCTCCCGTCCCTCCCGCTGCTCCCGAGGCTGGATTAGCTCTCGGTAAGCGGTGCTGTCTGTCTGAGCTCCCGAGGCTTGGATTTGTCTTGGCTCCCGCCTCTGACATGCCTGGGAAGGGCAAGGAAAGGAAATGGGTGGGAGCTCCCATCTAACCACGAACTTGTCCTCCCCCCTCTCCTCCTTTTCTTCCTCTCTCCATCCCCTTCCCTCCCCCAGCCCAGCCACAGGAAGGATCGTGCTTCTTCCTCGCTTGGAATCGCTCTGGAACTTGGGCTCGGAATTTTTTTCCCCCTTTTCTTTCCCTTTCAAAGGAAACACGCTGCGAGTTTCTCCCGTTCCCACGTGCTCCCAAAAAAAAGGGGGTTGTAATTCCAACGGGCAGAGTGTGTAAGTGTGTAGTGAGCAGTGGGATGCACTCGTGAGCAGGCAGGAATTCCACACCACCTCCAAATATCCACGTGTTTTATCTGCTCTTCCTGAAGATTCCAGCACAGGGTGGTTGTTTTATGATTTAAATCTCTCCTCCTGTCCCTGAGCAACCTGATCTGGTGGAAGGTGTCCCCAGTGGAATGAAATGATCCATCAGGTCCCTTCCAACCAAAGCCTATGATTCCATGATTTATTTTTTGGACTTTTTAAGTTAAAGGCTCATCCTGACAAGTGATGAGCCCCCTTTAAGAATCCCAATTTTTATTCATCCTTCCTTCAATCTACCAGCCTTTAATCAAGTTTTTTATGGGGGTTGGAACTAGATGGTCTTTGAGGTCCCTTCCAACCCAAACCATTCCATGATTACACTTGCTGGGGAGTTTCCAACACCGTGCTTTGATGCCAAAGGTGATGCACAACCATTGTTGTGCCCCTGGAATAGGATCCATCACCTTCCCAGGATGCCAGGGATCAGAGCTGTACCTGGGCACCACCACAGCAGGTCCACAGAGCAACAGAGGGTGAGTGAGGGGTTACACAGGGGTCTGTACCTGTTGGACACCTCCAAAAAAACTATTTTCAGGGTCTTGTGCCATCAACAGCAGCACTGAGGGGCTGTCACTGGAGGAAAAACAGATTTAGTTATTAAATACAGATAATTGTTGATTTTGCTGCTGTCCCTACCCCATCCTCACCCTCTGGATATAGGAAAGGGTGCAAAGAGGTGGGAAGGTGGAAGCTGAGAGGGTCCTGTGGGCCTTGGGGCTTCCCAAGAATCCCTACCTTGCCCCACACACAAGCAGCAGGTGTTGATGGGAGATGTGTCCCCTTCTTGCAGCCACCCACACTGAGGGACATCCCCTGCTGGCCTTGCTCTGGTGATTAGAGAACCAGCCTTGTGTTCCCTGGAGTCTCCAGCACAGGAAGGGCACAGAAATGTTGGAGCAAATCCAGTGGAAGCCACACAAAAATTGGTTAGAAGGATGGGCCCCCTCTGCTCTGAGGAAAGGCTGAATTTGGATTGTTCAGCTTGGAGAAGAGGAGGGTTTGGGAAAACCTTAGTACTCCTTCCAGTGCTTAAAGGGGCTTCAGGAGAGCTGGAGAGGGATTTGGGATAAGGGGTTGAGGGACAGGACACAGGGAATGAATTCCCACTGCCAGAGGGCAGGGTTAGATGGGATATTGGGAAGGAATTCCTGGCTGGGAGGATGGGGAGGCCCTGGTACAGGTTGCCCAGAGAAGCTGTGGCTGCCCCTGGATCCCTGGAAGTGTCCCAGGCCAGGTTGGAGCAACCTGGGCTAGTGGGAGGTGTCCCTGCCCATGGCAGGGAGTGGCACTGGATGATCCTTAACGTCCCTTCCAACCCAAACCAGTCTGGAATTCTATGATTGGAAAAAAATTGCATCCGTTAAATGCTCAGGGCCTGGTGTGATGTTCCTGGGGATGAACTTCAAGGCACCTTCCAACCCAAAGCCTTCCAAGATTCTGTGACTTTCCTGAGCCTCTGTGCAGAAGCAGAGCCCCAGATTCCAGTAGAACCATCCCTGGAAGTGTCCAAGGCCAGGTTGGAGCAACCTGGGCTAGTGGAAGGGGTCCCTGCCCAGGGCAGGGGGGTGGGATGAGATGATCCTTAAGGTCCCTTCCAACCCAAACTGTGCCAGGACTCTGTGGCTCTGTGGCCCAGGACACTGAGCCCCAGCAGCTCGTGTTGCTCTTGACCCTTGGCTCGTCCAAAGTGCCCACACTGAACTTTGTCTCCAGAGGGAAAATGGCTCGTCCTCATTGTGCCACCAGCCCTCAGGAGGAGCTGATGCTCCTCTCTGCAGGCTCTGAGCCACCACATCATCAGGAGGTGAACACTCAGAGCCCTGTTTGAAAGCCACAACACTCCCCCCAGCCCCGTTTTGCCTTTAAACTCCCACAAAGCCACAGGGGTTTATTTTTTGCTACCTTGGCTCTCCGGGAGCGTTTGACAGCCAGTGCTTCACCCGACCTGCTGCCCTCTGTCCTTTGAAGGCACCTCAGCAGACCAGCAAATCTGGGAAGCAGCTGGGCTGCGGGTTTTGATTTTTGTTTGATTTTTGCATCCTCCACGCAGGAAAGGCGGACGCCGAGGCGGAGGGGGAGGTCGCCGCCCTCGCAAAACCAGGAACGAGACACGCGGGGAGGAAGAAACAAATATGCAAAATGACTTCCCCCGGTTTGGAAGAGGAAACGTTGGAAAACCAAGAGCCTGAAAGCACAGCTCGTGGCTTTGGGGGAGAAGAATGCAAACAGGCACTTTCTCATCCTGTTTCTGTCATTCCAAGCCCTTGTGTGAAAAGGCTGATGTCGGATCCCAGTGAGCCATAAAATAACAACAACAGCTCTGCCCAGTGGCTGGGATTTGCCAGTTGTGAGCTTTCTGCACCTACCCCGGGGCTCAGAAAGAGGGAAGGTCTGCAAAACATCCCGGCTTGGAGAGCAGAATCCCTGACAAACGCGATCTCACCCGCGGGGACAATCTGATTAACTGAGTGTTACTTATTGTTCCAACACCATGGCAATGTCTCCGGGAGGAATACAAATCACTTGGAGCAAGGACACAGAGCCAGCTGAGCAGGTACCAGGAATGTGGGAGTTGCTCATTACTCACCCAGGGGTAAGAGCTGGTGCTTGTTTTTTTAATTACATTTTTATTCTCCTCTACTCATCACCCCCCCCCCTCACACACACACCAGCCCCGCTTTTTTCTGGTGGAACTAATGAGATCCAGCCCGATCCAGAAAACACTGAGCACATCGGGGAAGTTTTCCATTGGCTGTGGGAACCAGGTGGGACCTTCGTGCTGGCAAATCCCCGCCCTGAGCAAACCCCGGCGGGCACTGACGTGCTGAAGTCAGTGAGGGCTTCTCATCTATCACTTGTTTTATTAATATTGCTCTGTCTGCAGGTCCAGCCTCTCCAAAAACACATCTTTTATTTCACTGCCTCTCATCAGAGGCAACGTGTGAGTGCTGATTTGCCCGGGCTGAGGAGCAGATCCAGCTCTTTCATTGTTGTTTTTTCTTCCTCTCTCTCTCTCTCCCTTTCTCCCTCACTCCTTTTATTTTTTTTCCTTTCTTTTTTTTTTTTTTTTTTTTTTTTTTTTTTTTTTTTTTTTGTGGCAGCCTTGGAATTGCTGTAAGGTTTACAGTGCAGTAATAATCACCTCATTATTATTAATAACCATGGCAACAGAATGGAAATTAATCACTCTCCTTCTGTTTATCCCCATGGAGACGGAGCCAAAACAAACAGGGCTTATCCACGATGCCTATTCCTAGAAATCACACACGCTGAATAATTACCAACTTAATGAACCAGCAGCAACTCCAGGCTGGGTTATCCTATGGAGAGGTCAGATATATTCTGTCAGGGATGTTTCCTCAGCTTGAAAATAGAGCAGGTGACAAATATCTTCAGGAATGTTGGTTGTTTTAGTGGTTGGTTTTACTCTTCAGTTTGTCCTGACTGTTGAGACACATTGACAGCAATTGGGTTTATTCCCATTAAAAAAAGAAAATGGGGCTTGGTAGAAGGCTGGAGAGAGATTTTGGATAAGGGTTGGAGTGATAGGACAAGGGGGAATAGTCTTAAGCTGCTGGAGGGCAGGTTTAGAAGGAATATTGAGAAGGATTTCTTGGTTGGGAGGGTGGGGAGGCCCTGGCACAGGTTGCCCAGAGAAGCTGTGGCTGCCCCTGGATCTCTGGAAGTGTCCAAGGCCAGGTTGGAGCAAACCTGGGATGATGGAAGGTGTCCCTGCCCATGGCAGGGGGTGGCACTGGATCATCTTTAAGGTCCCTTCCAACCCCAACCATTCCATGATTCTACAATGAGTAGATTTTAACTGATTAAGGGTTGGAAGGGAGGCTTCAGAGAAATATAAATTCTGTGAACTTCTGAAAAAACACTCCAGAGGCGACATTTCTTCCCATATTCCAAGCACTAAAATAAAGCATCAGTCCAGCATGGAGGACAATATTTAGGAAGACTGTGAACACAGTACAGATATTTTTTCTTTGCAGTGCCATCCCCCTTGTTTGAGGATGTCACCCTCACACTCCTTTCCTATGCAAAGAAGTGAAATTCCACAACTTTATTCCACGGGAAAATCTCCCTTTTTTCCCCCCAGTCATCCCTCATTCAGAATTCAGTCGTTGACTGTCCCCTCCCTGCCCTGACAATTCCTGTGTTTTATTTAGGCTGTCACCAAGAGATAATCTAAGCCTTGCATCTGCTTTTGCCTCCAGCTTAATGACACACACAGGGGACCACTTTCCAGGCTTTCAAAGGAAAGAATTCCCCTCTCAGATGATCCTTCAAACCACTGATTCTGCTGACTCTTATCTGCAGATGCAGCAGCACAGATTAGAGCTGGTGAGGAAAGATGAGAGAGGCAGGGCCATAATGATGATTAAAACCACAACCCTCAGCCAAGTCCCTTTTTTTTTTTATTTTTGCAACAGGATCTGGTCAGACTTAAAAACCCTCAGTGTAGTTGAAATCAGCTGCGTGTTGGAAACCTTGAAATTCAGGAAAGAAGCGAAATTCCACCCCATGGAGGAGGAAAATGCAGTTGTGCCCCATATTCCAAAGCCTTGAGAGACCTTGATGGATCTCACTGTCTTATAGACTCTCCTGCAACTTTGAAAAATTATGGAGTTTATTTAATTTAATCTTATCTCTCTCACCTGCAAAGTGGGGAGAAGAAACCTCTTATTTTCCTAAACACTCCCTTTTTTAATTATCTGCTTTTTATATACATTTGGTGGAGATATTATACCCATTTTGGGATTCTCTTGCTGTCCCAATGTTCTGCGTATTTGTAGGGATATTCCAACTCGTGTTCAAGTGGAGGAAAAAAAACTGGGAATGACGGAGGGAAGGGCCCTGAGAACAATCTGCTTCGATATTTAACTGACCTTTTCAGCTCACCAAAAAGGCAGAGGGAACATAATTAGCTGGGATGGATCCCATCTGAACTTCCTCCAGCCAGTCCTCCTGAATCCAATTAAACACAACTTTTCCATGTTGAGGTGCAGTTGAGGAGAGGTTGAGATTGGGCAGTGCAGACACTCAGAAGTGTTTCCTGCCTGTCTCACAGGATCCCCTCCCGGAATATTCAGTCCAGAAGACACCAGCACTGACAGGTCCCCGAAATTCCAGGTCCTGCCTGCTCAGTGTCCCCTTTGGGCACTAAAAAAGCAGGAACACGACGAAGGAATCTGTACATTTGCAGTTCTGCATCGTTAAAATTGACCTCAGATAGATGTGTGGGATGCCTTTTGGTAGGTTATTTGACTGAAAGTTAATCACATTAATTGGGAACGTGTGATAATCCCCCCAGTCCAGCCACCTCTGGCATGGTCCAATATTTAAACATGGACACTTACTGTCCTTGAAGGTATCCCCCCAAGTTTCCATCTTCTCTTCCAGAGGGGCACAGGCTGCCTGAACTTTCTCCTGTGTTGTATCTGCTGATCTCAGGGTTCTCCAGGAAATTCCATAGGGTGTGAGATCCCCACTCCAAGGTGGTGGATTCCCACCCTAAATCACACAGGTATGTTTTAATCAGATTAATCCATCGACAGCAAATGAGGATTAATCACCCTTTAATGTTCACTTGAAGGCTTTCCCAGAGAGGACATGGTGGAACTGGCCTAAAATTCCAAAGGGAGCCCTGGGAGAGCTGGAGAGGGACTTTGGACAAGGGCCTGGAGGGACAGGACAAGGGGGAATGGCTTCAAACTGACAGAGAGAGGGTTTAGATTAGATTTTAGGAATAAACTCTTCCCTGGGAAGGTGGTGAGGTCCTGGAATGGATTTCTCAGAGAAGCTGTGGCTGCCCCCGGATCCCTGGAAGTGTCCAAGACCAGGTTGGATGGGGTTTGGAGCAACCTGGGCTAGTGGGAGGTGTCCCTGTCCACGATGAGGGATCTGGAATGGGATGATCTTTAAGTTCCCTTCCAACCCAAACCATTGTGGGATTGTATAAAACACATCTTTGGGAAGTCAGAGGAACACTTACTCCTGAAATCCTCTTTTATAGACCACCAGAAAATAAAAGGAATTCTCTGACATTTCAATTTGGAAAACTCCCTCAGTTTTCCCAGTGAATGGTCTGATTTTGTACATGGGAAGATTATTCCGTGTGTAGCTGAGACAAGCAGGTGCCTGTTTTATTTAGCTATTCCCAAATCCATTAATGTTCCCACAAAAACCTTCTGACAGTGGGGTGTAGCAGGAGATCCAGAGCAATTTGTTTGCTTTAGGGCCTGGATTCTTCCTGCCAATCCCATGAATAACCCAGGCAACTTTGTGGGAGTTGGAACAGAACTGGCAGACAGTGCTCGTGTCATCCCAGCTTCCAGGAAGGAAGATTCCAATAAAACAGCGGGAGAAACAGTAGGGACAGTATAAAGTGCTGTAATCAGATGCCTGGAAAGGCTGTGGGAATTCCCTCATTGGAGAGTTTTGGGAAAATCATAGACACATGTCAGGAATTGTGTAAGTAAGTGGAGTAATTCCTCTCCCAGAGCAGGAAGCTGGAGTAGGTGACCTTATTCCATCTTCCTCAGCCTGTTTTAATTTGTGCCTGTGTTCTTTGACTGGACTTGGAAACTCTTTCTGAAGCCTACTAATCCAATAGTTTGTCCATTAATGCAAATTTAGATCCCTAGGACGGATACTAAAGGTACTGGTGAGGACACCTCTGGAGTGCTGAGGGCAGGAAGGACATGGAAAAACTGGAGCAGGGCCAGCAAAGGGGCCACACAAAAAATTGAGGGACTGGACTGGAGCATCTGCCACGTGGAAAGAGGCTGGAAGAGCTGGGGAAGGGAAAATTAAATACATGATGGGGGAGTAAAGAAATCAAATACACGGAGTAGGATTTGTCTCCGTGGTGAACAGTGACAGGACAAACCCAGTGACAACTAGAACACATAATTCCTTTTGGACATTAAATTGATTTATTTGTTACTCAGAAGGTGGTTGAACACCTGATCAGACTTGTCCAGAGAGGTTTCTGTCCTTGGAGACACCAAAACCCAACTGCACATGGCTCTGTTGGAGCTGACCCCACTCTGGGCAGGGGCTGGGGAAGATGATCCCTGCCAGCTCCGAGAATTCCAGAATATTGGAGTTGTGTGCTGAGGGATGGTGGCTTGGACTTTTAAATTAGAGGGAAATGGAGGTAAGTTCTCTGGGTTTTGTTTGTTAATTGCTGTTTATGTGTGTTCACTACTCCTCTTAAAACTGGATTTGCTCACAGAAATGCTCATATTTTGCAGGCTCCTGTCCCTGCTAACAGGACCCCTTTTAATATTAGTAATTTGAGGATTTAAAATGATCAATATTAACCATAACATCAATAAAATTATCAATAAATTATTCAAATGTAACTGGGTTTTTTTTCCCTCTTTAATAGGTAAAATATCTCAGCTTTGACTTTGCCACTTTAGCAGAACCTTTCCAGGAATTTTAGATATTCATCTGACACTGCCTTTGTTTCAGGACTTGTTCTTGTTTGGATTTCACTCTGGTTCATCTTTTTTTTTTTTATTTTTATAATTAAGATCTTTTATTATTTGCACTTTTTAGGTTCAAAGGTAAGGCACAACTCTTCCCCAGGAAGCTCCATGTTTCCAAAACTGTCGTCAGACCTGAATGAATCAACAGGTAGGAACAAGGAGCATAAAATGTCAAAAAAATTATGATTATTTAGCTCTTGATTAATCTAGGATTCTTCAAGAGGTGTGTATGAACAGCAAAATTCTCCTTACTATGGGAAAGTCTTGACCCACCATTTTTCTGAGCCCAAAATAAATCATGAGGGTTTGTGTCCTGGAAGAAAAAGGGAATTGCAGAGCAGTTGAAAAGGTGGATTTGTCCATCAGTGAACTCAAATCAAATGAGAGTCACAAGTTTTACATAAAGTGGGATGGGGATTATTATTTTGAAATCCAAAGCAGAATCCAGCCCTAATGTCCTACTTAGTGAAGTTACAAAAAACAACCTGTTTCTTGATAGTCCTGCCAACACAGAGTCGTATTTTACACAAAAGACATCAACAGACAAACTCTGACCTTTAAAAATGTTATATAAAATTTTACTGAGAGATGCAAACAGTTTAATTTTAGGGAAGCAGGGAAAACACTTTTCCTCCCATGAACTGAAGGCAGAGGGTCGCCCAAATTGTAGCTCACTCGTGTGGGGAGGATTTCGGATTTCAGACCCAAGGAGTTTGACACTGTTCGTGTGAAAGGTGTTAACTTTGTAGGGCTGCTAACTTTGAGTTTGTCCCAACAAAATCAGTCAAGACATCGGGCCCTCAAAGCATCCATTCCATTCTTGGAGATTTGATGGTGGAGGGTTTAGATCCCTCTCTGCCGAGATAATCATGGAATCATTAAGGTTGGAAAAAACCTCCAAGATCATCAAGTCCAACCTCCAACCAAATCCCACCAAAGCTGCTGAAGATCCTCTGCAAGACACAACATTTACTCAATACTGGAAAATTATCTTCAGAGCAGGTCCTGAGGCTTTTAATTCCCTGGCTTTTAATTCCCAGCTCAATGTTTAGAATTTTATGGAAGTCTGAGTAGATAACTAAAAAAAAAAGCCAACAAAAGACCTGCCTTGTTTTCCATCTTATTTTCTCGCAGGTTTTCTTTGCATTCAAATTCTTTTGGCTGTGCTGGACAATCCTGGCTGATGACAAGGAATTGTAATAAAACCTTTGTGTTGGAGGGAAGGTTTTCCATCTACTCTCTTTGCTGATTCCTGTTGAACATCCCCACGAACACAATATCTCCTCCAGTTGCTCTGCTGCAGGTTCTGACAGATGGACAGGATGTCTCGCAGGATGGTGTTGAACTACAACATCTCCAAACTGACAGAGAGCAGGTTTAGATGAGGATATGAGGAAAAAATTCTCCCCCTGTGAGGGTGATGACACAGGCTGGGAGAGTGGGGGGGGTTCCCCTGGAGAAGAGAAGGATCCAGGGAGAGCTGAGAGCCCCTTTCAGGAACTAAAGGGGCTCCAGGAGAGCTGGAGAGGGACTGGGGACAAGGGATGGAGGGACAGGACACAGGGAATGGCCTTAAACTGAAGGAGGGTAAATTTAGATGAGATATTGGGAAGGAATTCTTGGCTGGGAGGGTGGGGAGGCCCTGACACAGGTTTCCCAGAGAAACTGTGGCTGCCCCTGGATCCCTGGAAGTGTTCAAGGCTGGGTTGGAGCAACCTGGGCTAGTGGGAGGTGTCCCTGCCCATGGCAGGGGGTGGCACTGGATGATCTTTAGGGTCCCTTCCAACCCAAACCATTCTCTGATCTCCCCATCACCCATTCTGACCTCCAAGGGTTTGATTATATTTTTTAATGGCAACCTGAAAGGAATTCTTTCCCTTCTCATTCCATTGGCCATTCCCAACATCAAACCAGATGTACCCATGAGTTCAGGAGCAAAGTTCAATGGTGCCACGAGGATGGAAGGATCTTGGAAGGAGGTGGGAGGGATCTGCCAGCTTCCAACTACACCTCATCCCAAAAAACCATCAGACATGGCAGAGGAATGCCAGCTATGATTCCTTAACTCTTCTCCAAATAAAATTTGAGGCCCAACATCCAGGAAAAAAACTTCTTCCTTTATACCCTTGAAGTTCTGGAGCAAAGCTTGGTCTCCCTGGTTTTAGTACCGGGACTAACATGGAAATTCCAGAACCATCTGTGCCCAAAGGGAGGGGTGAGGGAGACCCTCCTGTTTGTCTTTACCCTCAATCTTTTTATTTGTGGATGAATTGGAAGTCAAATCCTGTAGCCACGTTTTTGACTTGGACATTTTTGCCCCAAATTGCTGCTGATAAAGCCAGGTATGGTTTAAACACAGAGTTAAGACAGTTCTTCTCCTTAGATTTTCTGTAACAAATCTCATCTACCCGGAGGTTTATGGAAAAGCTTATTCTGACCTGGAAAATATGGAAATATAATTACTAGGCCAAGGTTTTTATGCTGCTAAAATCGTGTAATTAAATCCCAGCGACTTCTGTTTCAATAAATACAAGAGTTGAGTTTTATAAATGTCTCGTTCCGACGGCGCTAAACGGAAGGGTTTTATGTTTCCAGCTCAAAAAAACCCAAAAAAAAGTGTTTTAAAAATGTATTTTCAATTTAAAAAAATAGTTTACGGTTAAAGCAACATCACCGTTGTCTGAAACAAATAAGAATTTTCTATTCAATGAAGACATTTTGAGATTTTTGAGCTTTCATGTCTTTTTCTCGTCCAGTGGTAAAACAAAATATCCTCTTTTCCCTTTTATTTTAAAGGCGAATATGGTGAATTTCCTCAGAAGGTTTCAAAGCAGAGAACTCTAATAATCACTTGATTTAATGAAGGAATAATCTCTACCAAAAATTGATTTATTAATTAAAAATCCTTCCTTGTCACTGTCTCTTTCCAGCTGTTTTATTCTGACATAACCTGGTCTGGTGGAAGGTGACCCTGCCCACAGTGGGGAGGTTGGAAGGAGATGATCCTTAAGGTGTTTTCCAAGCCAAAAACCTTTTTAGGATTCGATGATTCCATGTGCTGAAACGTTGGTGGGATGAGCTAACGGATGGTGAGGAAAATAAATCAGACAACCTGACTTCCCAATAGAATGTGGGAAGAGATGTTTGTTCTCCAGGGATACAACTGAGGAATGATGGGGAGGTGGGGAAAGGCCTGGATTTGAAGCCCTGTGAGGACACTGAGGGCACTTGGTGTGTTCAGCTGGAGCAGAGGAGACTGAGGGGAGACCTCACTGCAGGTACAACGTCCTAGGCAGGGGCAGAGGAGGGGCAGGGACTGAGCTCTGCTCTGGGGGGACCAGGGACAGCACCCAGGGAATGGCTGGAGCTGTGTCAGGGCAGGCTCAGGTTGGATCTCAGGGAAAGGTTCTTCCCCCAGAGGGTGGTTGGCACTGCCCAGGCTCCCCAGGGCAGTGGGCACAGCCCCAAGGCTGCCAGAGCTCCAGGAGGGTTTGGCTGATCCTCTGGGGCACAGGGGGTGACCCTTGGGGATGTTCCTGTGCAGGGCTGAGGGTTCCTTCCAGCTCAGCGTAGTCCATGATTCCATAAAAAAGGACCTTCCATTTCCATTTCTTCTGGGGGGAACCTGCTCACTTTGCTTGGATAAATCCTGGAATCATGGAATGGTTCGGGTTGGAAGGGACCTTAAAGCTCATCTTGTCCCACCCCCTGCCATGGGCAGGGACACCTCCCACTAGCCCAGGTTGCTCCAACCCGGCCTTGGACACTTCCAGGGATGGGGCAGCCGCAGTTTCTCTGGGAAAAGCTGTGGAATTCCATCCAACTTGGAGGCCCATGGGCTTTCTGAGGTTGTGGCTGTACCTGATACACAGAGTTCATCCCAGTACTCCTTCAGCCAAGGTGTGGAAAACTTCCTCACAGCCCCCCCCGGGATAATCCTGCCTTGTTGCAGCGCTGGAGGTTTCTCTCTTCCAGCCCAGTTTCTCTGATGAGATTCCATGTCTTGTCCTCAGCTTTAGTCAGCTGCAAACAATCAAAGGGCTGCTGCAGGATCAAGGAAAAGAGTTAAAATGTTCTGGGAGAAATTCCAAACAGAAATGAAAGGTTGGAGGGGAGGAAGAATTATGGGATTGACACGGCACCTGCAGCCCACGGGCGGGTTATCTGGGCACAAACCGCAAGAAACCGTCAGAGAACTTTTATTTAGTGATTGAAATGACTTTTTTTTCCCTTTTTTTCATGTTGTTGTTACTCTACAAAAAGCTCAGGGAATGTTTCAGAGCATAAGGGGTATTGCAGCTTTATTTATTTATCCATTTTATTTATTTTTAATATAGGAAATTATTTCCACAACGAATAAAAAGAAAGAAGTCTCGGTTTGTTTTTGCTTGAACTTTATTTTAGGGATTTCTGGATATTTCTACGTAAGTAAACCACCAACAACTAAAGAAACAAAAAAAAAAAATCAGTAAAAATCAACAAAACTGGTTCTTGTTGATTGAAATCGAGATAATGATTTCCCAAAGGATATTTTGAAGAATCCAAAGTTTCCTCGTTTCCTCGGTGTTTGTTTTTTAAATTAAAACCTGTGAGAACAAAAAAGAAACCCCATGTGACACGCTGAGGGAAAACTTTAACAAGTCCTCAAAAAATATCTCCATTTTCTATCAGTTCTCTTAAGTTTATGTGGCCCAAATGTGATTCTTTGTGTTCTAACTCCTTGTGTTAAAGAATTCAAGAGCTACAAACAAGGAAGTTGATGGAAACCCAGGATATTTTAAATGGATTCTGCAAAGTATTTCAGAATGTAAAATGTGTCATCAGATGGGGATTTCTTTTCCCATCAGAAAATCAAACCTACTCATGACATGGGAACATCCTTTGTTTGAGTGAAATTAAAACTCTGAGCGCTTCTAAAGAATTTTTGGGTTTTTTTTTTCAACCTGGAGAAGAGAAAGGTTTGGGGGGAACTAATTTTGGTCTCCCAGGACCTGAAGGAGCTACAGGAAAGATGGAAAGAAAATGTTTACAAGGGCTTGGAGTACCAGAATGAGTGGGAATGGATTCAAACTGATGGAGAGGAGATTTTGGTGACATATTGGGAAGGAATTGTTGGCTGGGAGGGTGGCACAGGTTGCCCAGAGAAGCTGTGGCTGCCCCTGGATCCCTGGAAGTGTCCAAGGCCAGGTTGGAGCAACCTGGGCTAGTGGAAGGTGTAGGGGTGGGACTGGATGATCTTCCAACCCAAACTATCCTGGAATTCTATGACTGGAAAAAATTACACCCATTAAATGCTCAGGGCCTGGTGTGATATTCCCAACGATGAACTTCAAGGCACCTTCCAACCCAAAGCCTTCCAGGATTCCAGGATTGTTTGTCCTGAGCCCCTGTGCAGAAGCAGAGTCCCGGATTCCAGTAGATCCATCCCTGGAAGTGTCCAAGGCCAGGTTGGACAGGGCTTGGAGCAACCTGGGCTAGTGGAAGGTGTCCCTGCCCATGGCAGGGGATGGCACTGGATGATCTTGAAGCTCCTTCCAACCCAAACCATTCCATCATTCCATACTCTACTCCCACACCACGATGGGAAGTGAGACCCCCAGCCCACGAGCCAGTGGAATCTGGGATGGCAGAGGGTGATATAAGGAATATATGAACATTTGGGTGGATTTATCTCCCTTCTCTGAGGTTTATTGTGCCGAACCCCGCGGTTACAGTCCTTTTAGCAAAGTGTCAGCTCAGTTCATCGAGTTTGGGGACGACTCGAGATGCTCTGGAAAAATCGTGGCTAAAATGATGGAGCAGGGACAAGAATAACTGAAGAAATAGTATTTCTTTCTCGTAAGTCAACACCAAAAAAGGTAATTTTGAGACCACCTACTCTGATGGCCAAGACAGCCCCAGTTCAAGAGTGTATTAAGGACTCAGATCTCCTCCTGCCCCACACTACAAGGGGTTGTGCGACCCCACTGCAGGGCCAGGCAGCCCTCGAAGGGGAATAAAAACCTTACAAAATATCCCAGTTGCAGGTCCCAGGGCTGGTGTCCATCCATGTAAAACACCCCGAGAACGTCACTCTCCATTTTTATGGGGATCCTGTTGAGTCACTAGAGGATAAAAAGCAATTCCTAGAGGCATTTATGAGGGTTGTTTTGGATCCAGAGGGGGGGGTGAGGCCTCCTGATTTGCCATTCTAGCTCAGTTCCCCTTTAATTGGATAAGATCAGCAACAGGCTGGAAATTCACCGCATCCCAAAGAATAACACAACAGTCTGTTAAAAGGATCAATGGAATTCTCCTGTTTATTTTGTCAACTAAAATTGAAGGCAGAGATATTTCATTTTTTCTAATTGTTAACACGCCGGGCGATGTTTGCCAGATGTGACCTTTAACTGAAGAAGTGGAAACTTTTTCTTTTTCAGAGCTCCAGGCTGCAGTTATACAACGTTCAGCAGGGCTGGCTGCTCCTCTCCCACTCCTGTTTGGTTTGGATCCTCCTTCCCAAGCCTGGGTTCCTTCATCAGGTGCTTCCCAGCGTCCTTCCCGCTGATGGGATAATCACCGAACGCGCACTGAAAGCTTGCCCAGAGAGGAGGTGATTTGGGGAATCAGACCACTATAGTCTCCTTCCAGGGCTGATCCTAAAGGAAACCAATTATCCCATTGCTTTCCAATGGCTTGTGGAAAGAAACTCCCTCTTTATTTTGACAAGGAGATGAGCAGCCTGTTTTCAGCAGAGCGAAGGAGGTTCAGCTGCCTCTGAGCTCCCAGGTGTGGATTTTTAATCTTCTTAAATCTCTCTCTCTTTTCACAAAACTACCAAATTAATTTAATAAGGAAGAAAAGTAAGGGAAATTAATCAGGCTGAGCTTTCACTTGAGGAGGGATAAAATGACTCCAGTTGGATTTTAGCTCTTTGCAATGACCCACACAAACAGCAAAAGGGTTGATGCTGCTGGGCTGGAGTAAATCCCTGCAACTTCAACAGCCTTAATTTACACCGACTCCAGAACTATCCCAGGCCTTCCCTAATGATCCCTGAGCTCACCCACTTGACCAGACAGCAAAACCACAGACACATCTGTTTCCTGCCCTCCCTCCTGCCGCCACCACACCCTCTTTTATCTGCACTTTGCTCCGTGCTGTGACTCACTCTGAGCACACAGGACAGACCTCTCGACGTCTGTAAGGCTTCAAATTAAGAAGCAAGAGGTGAGTTGTTTTCAGGGGTCCCCGGTGGACTTTTGGGTGGAGGACTGAATGGAGAATTGAAGCTCTTTTTGTGATTTTTTTTTTTTTTCCTTCCCCGCAATTGAAAGATGTTATTATGGGAATGAGGGAAGAAAGTTGTGTCCGTTAGTTGCGTGTGTTTTACGTCTCTAAAACGGCGTCAGGGGCTCCAGTGGCAGGGAAGGACCTTTGGATGTGGCAAAAGGAATAATAAAGCAGGATAAATAATCCCAGATCAGCCAAGGGAGGGCTCTGCCCGCGTTTCTATAGGACTTTTGCCTGGTCACAGAACAAACAAAGGGAACATCCATCAGCCCCCTTTGAGACGTCAAAGCCATCGGAAAACCTGCAACTCTCTCCCTTAGACTCTTGAACCCGACCTTTTGAGTTTGCACTTGGCTGGCTCCGTCGCCTTTGGCAGCCTCCTGAGCACACAGTGCTCCTGCCCCGCTCCCCACACGATCCACGGGCAGGAACAACCAGAGGAAAGAGCAGAAGGAGGGAATAAATTAGACCACACCCATGGCTTTGAGGCCTGATGTCACGAGCCTTGCCAGGGCAGAGAAACGGGGTTGGGAGGGCCAAGGTTTCCCCAGGTGCCAAGAGGAAAAAAAATCAAGGCTCTTGATCCCTACGAGCAGCATCAGTTTTGTATCAGGGGAACTCGGCAGCCAATGGAAATTTGGAGGTTCCCCCAGTCCTGGACGGTCGATGTCACCCTTTGGATGGTGCTAAACCTGCAAATCACATGAGGAATTATCTGCCCATTAAAAATCCTCCTCAAAACACGAGCAAGTTGTTCTGGAGAACTGGAATCACTTGTTTTACAGTAAACTCGGGCTGGAGTTGTTTCCACAGTTCAGCCACGAGAAAAATCCCTCCTTGACCCAGCCCAGCACCCAGCCTCAGCACAACCCAGCCGAGCTGTGGTGACGCTCTCATGTCACAGCATTCCCTGCACGTCCCGACCCAGGTGTGCTCCTTTCTGAACTTTCACCCACTAAAGAAGAACATTTTCTCCTTTTTCATTACTTCTGGCATCGTTCTCTCTCTTCCCTACTCTACAAACTTCGTGTTGCCTCAACCACCAGCCTTCCACATTCTGAGGAACCACCCCCTCATTCGTGCTCATCAGGAGTTTTTACAATCCCCTTGATCTGTGGAGGGGAAATTCAATGAATTAATTATTAATTTCCTATATGAAAATGAAGGAAGAATGGATTGATTTGAGGCCAAGGAAGAGGGTGCATCTTGAAGCTAATTAATGTGTAGCCATCCCACCAGAGGAATGTTCTGCTCCACGTGGATGGATATACCTTCCATGAAAACCCCCAAACTCCTAAAACCAGGAAGTCAAACCCATACCTAAAACATTTTCCCTGTTTACAGCTTGTCATTGCGTGTCCATCCATCCCATACATTCCTTTCCTGCTTCCCTCCTTGAATTCAATGGAGCTTCGTGGTCCAGCTCTGGGGGCCCAGCACAGAAAGGACGTGGAGCTGTTGGAGAGAGTCCAGAGGAGGCCCCAAGATGATCAGAGGGATGGAGCAGCTTTGCTGGGAGGAAAGGCTGGGAGAGCTGGGATTGTTCAACCTGGAGAGAAGGCTCCAGGGAGAATGTATTGAGACCTTTCAGTGCCTAAAGGGGCTCCAGGAGAGCTGGAGAGGGACTTGGGATAAGGAATGGAGTGACAGGATGAGTGGGAATGGATTAAAGCTGGTGGAGAATAGGTTTAGATGGGATATTGGGAAGGAATTGTTGGCTGTGAGGGTGGGGAGGCCCTGGCACAGGTTGCCCAGAGAAGCTGTGGCTGCCCCTGGATCCCTGGAAGTGTCCAAGGCCAGGTTGGAGCAATCTGGGCTAGTGGAAGGTGTCCCTGCCCATGGCAGGGGGTGGCACTGGATGAGCTTTCAGGTCCCTTCCAACCCAAACCATCCTTTGATCTCCCCATCACCCATTCTGACCTCCAAGGATATGATTATATTTTTGAATGGTAGCCCGAAAGACAAAGTAATTTTTTCCCTTCTCATTCCCTTTGCCATTCCCAACATCAAACCAGATGTATCCATGAGTTCAGGAGCAAAGTTCAGTGGTGGAATGAGATGATCTTGGAGGTCCTTTCCAACCCAAACATTCCATCATTGTATGATTACCTCGAACACACTTATTTCTCAAGAAGGGGACCAGATGATGTGACAGAGGGTCGGGATCCAGCTCCACTGGAGACACAGAATCCCAGAACGTGCTGAGCTGGAAGGGACCCCAAGGATCATCCAGTCCAACTCCTGGCCCTGCACAGGCCCATCCCCAAGACTCCCACCCTGTGCCAACAAACCCCACATTAATTTTCTTCACGGCTTTGATCAAATAATTTAATTTCCACGTTTCCCTCCCCAGCGTGACAGTGACATTTCCCCATGCCCGAGATTAAGATTAGCAGGAGGGTGCTGAAGATTTCTGAAGGTGGTAATTATAGTTCTGGTGTCAGAGCAATTTTATCAGGGTTTGGATGACACATATCATGGGAGTTTTTCTGCCTCTCCTTTTCCTCTCCACTATCTCAGGCGTGGAAAGGTCTATTTTGGCCAGAAAATAAGGAGCATTTCTGATGTTCTGATGCCGAGGGAAGGAAGCAGAATGTGTAATTTTTTTTCAGATATGGTTCCATGTCCTTGGAGAAATCCCACTGATTGCTGTTCTGTACCTGCCCAGCCATTAAAAGTTGAATTAAGTGCATTCCCACAGCCTTCCTTCCTGACTAGACCTTCTTACTCACTTTAATGTCCTGATCTCCCAACCTTCCCTCCCTCAGGTAACGCTGCTGAAGCTGCAGAAACGAGGCTTAGGATGGGAATTTCTGGGCAAGATACTCAACTCATCCTCTTAAACACAGCCTGGTTGTCCCTCTTTAGAATTACTACATTTTTTAATCATTATTTTATTTTTGTCCCTCTTTATAGTTACTCCATTTTTTAATCATTATTTTATTTTAGTCCCTCTTTATAGTTACTACATTTTTTAATTATTCTTTTATTTTTGTCCCTTTTTATAGTTCCTCCATTTTTTAATTATTCTTTTATTTTTGTCCCTCTTTAGAGTCACTACATTTTTTAATTATTCTTTTATTTTTACCCCCCTTTATAGTTCCTACATTTTTCATTTATTCTTTTATTTTTGTCCCTCTTT
Source organism: Pipra filicauda (assembly GCF_003945595.2). Taxonomy (NCBI): domain Eukaryota; kingdom Metazoa; phylum Chordata; class Aves; order Passeriformes; family Pipridae; genus Pipra; species Pipra filicauda. Next base: position 53,563 of record NW_024105073.1, read on the forward strand.
ACTTCATTTTTTAATTCTTATTTTATTTTTGTCCCTCTTTAGAGTTCCTACATTTTTTAATTCTTATTTTAGTTTTGTCCCTCTTTATAGTTCCTACAATTCTTCATTATTCTTTATTTTTGTCCCTCTTTAGAGTTCCTCCATTTTTTAATCATTATTTTATTTTTGTCCCTCTTTAGAGTCACTACAATTTTTAATTATTACTTTATTTTTGTCCCTCTTTATAGTTCCTATATTTTTTAATTATTATTTTATTTTTGTCCCTCTTTACTTCATTTTTTAATCATTATTTTATTTTTGTCCCTCTTTATAGTTACTTCATTTTTAATTATTATTTTATTTTTTCCCCCACACATTTTCTGTCCTGTGAGATGTTAATTTTCAGCCAAAATTTTGTCACTGCTCTTCTTGGATCCTCCTTTCACCTGGTGTCATTTTGGTTAAGGCTGGACAAGTCAATACCTGGTTTGAGGTGCAAATTCCAAGCATCTTGATGACTTTAGTGACTCTTCAGCAAGATTTTTAGTAGGATTTAGCTCAGAGAGGGGGAATAAATTCTGGATGATTCCTCCTCTGTCTCCCAGTATATTAAAGGGAGTGGGTGTCTGGCACATCCAGAATAATCTCCTACATGACAAACTCTTGCTGATCATTGTTAAATCAAATTTTAGGAAAAATTTCTTCACAGAAAGGGTTGTCAAGTGCTAGAAAAGGCTGCCCAGGGCAGTGGTGGAGTCCCCATCCCTGGTGGGGTTAAAAACATGTGGATGTGGCACTTGGGGACACGTTTTAACCTTGGCAGTTGGACTGGATCATCTGAGAGGGCTTTTCCAACCTCAACAATTCCATGATCCTCCAGTGGGTCACTCAGACAACTCCCAGTCAGGGGGAAGCTTTTCAAGGCCTTTTTTTCTTTGGTGTCAATCCCAGTTTAAACCTCCCCTCCTCCTGCCCTCTGTCCTGCCCTCAGCTCACCCCCAGAGCTCTTCCTGCCCTCCAGTTTTCCAGCTGACCAGGCAGTGAACTGGGACAAGGAACCGATCTAGAAGAAAAAAAATAAAGTCTGATTTTGCTTTTTTCTTTTTCTTCCCTGGGTTCTTTTTTTCAGCTGGATCAGCTCCTCGCTCAGGTTCAAGGAGTGGCCACACAAACATTTGTGCAGACCAAGAGTGGGGGTGAGACGAGGTTGTGCATCCAGGGGGCAGAAACACAAAAGATTTGGCCTTTCAGCCAAGGGCAGCGACACCAAACTGCAACCACGACCCTCCTTTAATTATCTGGGTGGCTTTTCCATGACTGACTGGAGAAAGTGGAAGGTTCCAAAGCTGTTTTGGGAGCCCTGGGCTGGGAAAGGCAGGGCCTACAACCAATGCACACTTATACACACACACACACAGCGTGAGCCTTTGTTTCCACTGAAATAATACAAGTGCAGAAATGATGAATATTTCCTTATCTTGGCTGCCTTCCTGCAACTGGGGGGAAAAAAAATTGGCTGGTACAGCAGGGAACACCCAGGAAAACATTTAGTGTATGGCCTGGTTATTCACTCAGAGCTGCATGACGTGTTTGCTGAGAGCAGGAAAGGTTTTCTCCAAAGGTGGGAAACAAAAAGAGTGAAGTCAAAAATAAAACAATGCGAGCCTGAAAAAAAAAGTCCTTTATTTTCCCCCGTGTTGTCGGGGGAGAAAAAGCCCCAACAAACAAAAGTCGCCACGTCACGTCCACCACCAAGAAAAGCAAATAATTGAACAATAAGTTGTCTCACTTCCCATATATGTTTTGTGAGCCAGCGCTGGGGATGAGGGAGCAGCCACTTCAAATTGAGTGGGAAGGGAGGAAAAAATATATAAATCAGCCTAATAGAAGCCAGTGGGGTTAGAGAAATTACTGAGAAAAGGGAGAGGCCATTTCTGTCCGTTTTTACGCCCACACGCAACAGGGGAACGAGGGAAAATCAGCCCCGGGGATAATTTATGGTTCCCTTTTCAAATCTCAGGTCCAGAGAGATGGACCTGACGGATGGATTAGCAAGTTAATCAGTAACAAGCGAATTCCCAGGGAAATGTCGTGGCAGGGGTGGAAGGAACCAGCTTGGGAATGAAAAGGATGTGCAGAAGACAGGCCAGACGTTGGCAAGGGGCCACTGTTCTCTGCTGGCATTCTGTGGAAGCAGGAGGTCCTGTCACAAGGATGTTCCCATGGCTACAAACACAGCCTCAGTCAGGGCCTTTGCTGCTTGTCATGGCACAGTTGCCAAAGATTCCCCTGGCAGGGAAGGCTGGCAGGTTCCTCATGGAGCCACTGGTGGGTCTGAGCCTCTTGGTCCGCTCGGGACGTTCTTTACAATCGAGGTCGCTCCAGGAGGTTTCTTCTGCTCCAGCTCCAGATCTTCCCTAAAAACAGACTCCAAGCAAACCTTGCACCTCGGTGAGTCCCTCCTGGATTAGGAATTTAGCCCCTCTAGGCCACGTGCAACAAGTGGAGAGGGGCAGGTGTTTCCAGTTCAGTCGCCACCGTTGGGTCTCCACCATCTCCATGGACAGCAGAGGATCATCCACTGCCTGCATGGAGATGTTGAAGCCCGATGAGCTGCAGGAGTCTCACCTTCCCCAGCATCCAGAGAGGCTGCAACTCTTAGATCCAATCATGGATCACATCTTTGAAGGCCTCTGGTCGTCCTGCCCTGCTGAAATTTGTGATTCTGCCATCCTTAGGGAGCACCTCCACGTACTCCATGGAACTTCTGCTCCATGGAAACCCCCTGGGAGCCTTTCCGTGCCTCCTCTGCTCCAGGTATGAGTTTTCTGCACCTCTTGGTTTTAATTCTGGCTCCACATCAGCAAGTCCAAGCTTTAATCTTGACTTGCTGGTTTATTTGAAAGCCCTTCTACAGGTTCCTTGTCAACTTTTTTGGGTTAATCAGGAGGATTTTCTGCTCCAAGTCTCTCATTCCCGTGGCTTTGCCAGCAATAAATCCCTCCAAATTTTGGTGACAGCTGTGTTTTGAAGGAGTGAATAGATTTTATCAGCCATTACATCAGGAAAACTTGCAGGCAGTAAATTGGCTTTTGTGTGGACCACAACGAGGGAGGATTTATCAATCCATGGACAGCTTGGAAACAGCACAGGTTCCAAGCTAAAAACACGTAGGAGAGACAGATTAGGATTTCCTTGGATCAGAAACCTGGTTTTGTTCCTGTCAGTTTTCCAGGCAGCTGTTCAAGCAATGGCACAGCATTGGAAGCTCCCTCCTTCCACAGAAATATCACAAATATTCACAATTTATCAGCCTCAAAAAATTTCTTCGTGGTCCAGACACGGGATGCAGCGTTTGGCACAGGGACAAAATGAAAAATGAGGGGGTTTGCCCCAAAATTTTAAGCTTTGATGTTGGGATTAGAGCAAGGGATGGAATGGGATCCTCCAGCAGAACGAGGGGCAGCTCTCTGACAGGATTTGGGAAATGAGGAAGGGGATAAAGGGAAGGGTTTAGTTTGTACCCCTCCAAAAGAGGGTACCTGGAGTTTTTTTATGAAAGTTTAATCAGCTCTTTTCAGCAACAATTAAATCTCACTTGTCCTCTTAGGCAGTGGAAATAATCTGATGAGCTCTGCCCAGTTCACTGAAGGATTTAAAAGAGCAGAAGGCAAATGAGCAAAAATTCTTTTGCTTTTGTAACCTGAGAGAGGATTTCACTGACTCATTGTCTGCTTGCTCCAAGTCTGTACCATTTTTTTGGGTTGTAACAACTCTTTATGACTTTGAAATGCAATTTTATTGCCATAAAACATGAGAAATCTCTGGGTTTTTGACACAGAGTTTTCCTTTTATTCTTCTTACAGGTCCTTATTGAAGACTTTTGACTGTTCATGGTCAGATGTGCTGCTCCTGTTGCTCTGCTGAAAGGTTGGCCTGGGCAGATGGACCTGTTGCACTTCACCAAAGGAACAGAGAAGCCCTAAATCCTGCCATGGGATATTTCTTGAAAAAGGAAGGGAATAATCCAGAAAAGAGCCTCAAACAGTGGAAATGAACCCACCTAAAACTCAGCAGCAGAATCTTCTCTCTTGGATCTGTGTCCGGGTTGGAAGAGCCCTCCAAGGGCATCAAGTCCAACCATAAACCAGCTCTGCCAAGTCCAGCCCTAAATCCCAGCCCTGAGTGCCACACCCACACATCATTCCAACCCCTCCAGGGATGAGGAGGCCACCACAGAATCTTCCAGGAGCTCCCATCAACTCAACCCACTGTTGGCACACGCCGGAGGCCTCGGGAAAGGATGGACATCCCTGGATCTCCATCTGTTTTCCACGGAAGCTCAACGGTTCTGAACAAAGTGCTCGTGGCTTTTGGAAAATCCGAATCTTCCCAAATTAAGGAAGATTATGCTTTGCTGAGCCCAAACTGCTGAGCTGCCCAGGTCATGTGGCCTTCCTGGTAGAGCTCTGCCCAGGTCACTGAAGGATTGAAAAGAGCAGAAGGCAAATGAGCAAAGATTCTTTTGCTTTTCTAACCCGAGAGAGGATTTCACTGACTCATTGTCTGCTTGCTCCAAGCCTGTACCATTTTTTGGGTTATAACAACTCTTTATGACTTTGAAATGCGATTTTATTGCCGTCAAACATGAGAAATCTCTGTGTTTTGACACAGAGTTTTCCTTTTTATTCTTCCTGCAGGTCCTTATTGATGACTTTACTCTTGACTGTTCACGGTCAGATGTTCAGTTTTCTTTATCAACAGATTTCTCAGACCGCAAATTTTTCTTGGAGCCTTTTGACATCTCAGTTTTTTAATTCCTGGGTCCCAACTTCTGTGTCTTCATGGCTCAAAATAAAATCACCATGACCTTCCCACGACCTTCCTGTCCAAAACCACAGTCCAAAATACCTGTAAGATTTGAACTTTGGTTTGATTTTGATAATCAAACCAAACTTTCTTTCTTTCTTTCTTTCTTTCCTTCTTTCTTTCTTTCTTTCTTTTTTTCTCTGTCTTTTTTTCTTTTTCTTTCTTTTTTTCTTTTCTTTCATTTTTTCTTTCTCTTTCTTTCTTTCCTTTTTCTTTTTCTTTCTTTCTTTCTTCCTTTTCTTTCTTTCTCTCTTTTTTCTTTCT
>NW_024105074.1:0-35213 GCF_003945595.2 Pipra filicauda
TTTCCTTCCCTGCATTCCTGTTCCATACTCAGGACATTTTCCAACACTTATCACCATACACACCTACCCTTAGAAGGTTTCCAAGGGGCTTCACTGAGGGTCTTCTCAGGTCTGCTCTGTCTGGAGCCCTCAAAGTCCTCAGGGCCTGCCTGAGGAACCTCAACACAACTCACCTGCTTACACAGCAGCTTGGTGCTGCTTGGCTGCTGCCTCACTTCCCTTCTTCCTTCTTCCTTCACCTCCCTTGGTTGGTCCCTTTCAATCCCTTGGCTCAGCTCTGTGCACTTTCCAGGCTACATCCCACTGCAAAAAGGATTAGCTCTTGTTACATCTCAACACTGAGAGCATTCCCCCTTTTTTCCTGACACTTGGCCATTAGGTCCGTGTCTCATGATTTAAAGCACAGTTTGACTCCTCAGTGACAACAACAGCTACAGCCCTGAATCCTAACACAGGTTGAGACACAAACATGGATGGGAACTCTGAAGGATCCACTTTGTGCTGCTCACCAATCAAAAGGAGCTTTCTGAACTCAGGAATAATAGACCCCAGGTCCTTTTTCTGCATCTTCAGCTGCTATCAATGTGATCCACAAGACCTGGAAAGGCCCTTCCCACTTCCCCTGCAGGGCTGGCAGTGCCACCACTGGACACGGCCCCAGTGGCTGGGCAGGAACGGAGGGGCTGGGGCGTCCAATCCATCGGCCCAGGCGTCCAATCCATCGACTCCAGGAGTTCCTGGAGTTCCTGCAGGGGAGAGCCTCAGGATTATGAAGGATTATGAAGATCAGTTTAAAATTCAATATGCATATCTCCTGCAATATGGGGAGTTGGACAAGGCCTACTGGTGCAAAAAGGACACACTCAAGGCTATCTATTCAAAGGATCTACCAGCACTCAAAAGCTGTCACTGTCCTTCTTGCAGGGTGAACTCAGCAAACTCTCTTTGCCAAGAGCCTCCTGAAGGATTTCCAGCTTTTGGGGCTCCCTTTCACCCATTTTTCCCATCACTGTAGCTGGGACTATCACCTGCCCTACAGGGGGAACAGCCCACAAAGTTCACCATCAGGGATGCCATTAACTCAAAGTCCCTTCTCAGGGGGGTCACTGCACACCTTGGCCTTTCTTTGCCCTCCCCACCAAAGATGCTTCCAACAGTTCTGAGACATCTGGCAGACCCAGAGCTCTCCTCAGGGAAGGCTTCAGCTGCTTAAAGGCTGCCCTTGCACCATCTAGCCAAGGCAGCAAATGCTTACAGGCTCTTGGAAAAGTGCCCTAACAGTCTTACCACACATGCAGAGGGAGCAATCCAGAGTCCAGCCCGTCCCACCATTCCCAGGGAGGCAGTTCAGGGGCTGCCTGGGGCTCAGGGAGGAGTCACGGGGTTTCTCTTCTTCCTGCCTGCTTGCACCAGTTTCTCCTGCAAAAGCAAAGGTTTCTTGGCTTTCCTTGCTCAAGGACATGCAGCCAAGGCCATCTTTGCAATCTAATCCTGGAAACTGCTCCAGGTTGTCATTTCAGGGGTTCTCTCAGGTCCTGCACTAATCAATCCCCTTGGCCATTGGTTTCCTTGGCAGGTTCTTACATTCACCTTCTACAAGCAAACCAGGAGGAGCAAATTCAGCTGTTCCTGCAACCAATCCAAGCTGCCATTCTGATTTTAAAGGATACTGGCTTGGCCTTACCAGGAGAGATCCCACACCAGGGGTAATACCTACAGGTTCTGCCCTCTTCCACTCTCCTGCAACTCCACTGGCCCACACCACAGGAACAATTGCAGCTGCCACTTCAGTCGGGACCTTGCTGCTGACAGGAGTTATTCCCTGCACAACAAGAGCTGCTGCTTTGACACATTTAGTTCCAGCAATTACAGTTTCAATATCCCCAGTTTTCAATTTCATTTCTGCCTCAACTTTTCCACTCAATCACTTCCTAGCACAGGTTTGGGTGAGTTTGGCAAAGAGACAAACTGAGGAATTCCCCAATGTTTTCCCAATTTAACCCCTGTCACACCAGTCACCTTAACACTGCCAGTCCTTAATTCTCCCTCGATTGGGTTAAGGACTGAGGAAGTTGGACCTGGGTCTGACCAGGACATGTGCAAACCAAATGCTGGGGACTGGAACACACACCTTGCACTCCTGCAGCTCTTACCATTACATTCAAGAGAAAACAGCCAATTGTACCATCACTGCTCATTTCTTAATCTCAATCCCACACTTCCTTTGCACTTGGAGCACCACTTTTAGAACCCAATTACAGTCCAGTAGAGAGCTCCATGTCTAGCACAGACAGCTACACCTGGGATACTCTCAGCAATGCCTGAATCCAGTGCAGGGACCTTGCTTTGAACTCCCCAGGGCCGGGCACCCCGAGGATCTCCCCGAATAATCCTTTCGGTGCGCGCTGGAGTCCTCGGGGTGCCCCAACCCGGGGGGCACCCACAGCACTGTCCCTCCAGGGGGGCCAATTTGGTCCTAAAATGCAGGGGGATCTTGCCTGTGTCCCAGACTGGTCCGGGGATCTGAGGCCCTTCCCGAGAAAATCTCGGTGCCGGCGTGAAGGGCCAGAGATCCCTTGGAGCCACGGGAGAGCAGGCACAGAGTCCCTCCTGGGGGGGCAATTCTGCTGCCTGAAATCAGCTCTTCAAAGAAGCCTCTAAGACTCAGCTGGTGAGTTTTCCAAGCCAGGTATTCCTTGCTTACAACACCCTGCCATGATCCCAGCCCCACGGGGGTCCTGGCAATCAGCTCCCAAAGGGCACACGGAGGGGTCTCCACTGCAGCTGATGGGAGGGGTCACCATTACAGGAGGGTTCATTTTCCTTCCCTGCCTTCCTGTTCCACATTCAGGACATTCCCAACACCTGTTCCCATATACACAAACCCTTATAAGGTCTCTGAGGGGCTCCATCGGGGGTCTCTGGTGGTCACCTGTGCCTGCAGCCCCCAAAGTTCTCAGTGACCACCTTAGCAACTTCAACACAACTCACCTGGTTGTAGAGGAGCTTGGTGCTGCTTGGCTGCTGCCTCAGTTCCCTTCTTCATTCTTTCTTGCCTTTGCTTGCTCAGTCCCTTGAAGTTCCTTGGCTCAGCTCTGTGCAGTTTCTAGGGAACATCCCACTGCAAAAACCACCAGTTCTTGGTACATCTCCAAACTCAGACATCAGGGAGTGAGGCAGAAAGCAACTAATTCAGGGCACTGCCTACAAATATTGGGACAAAAATACCAGAACATTCCATGGCCTCCCTTGGCAAATCAACCCCAAACAGCTCAGACACAAACAATACCCTGCACACCACAACAATCTGGCACTGCTGGTTCAACCCGGCCAAGTCAGTTGGGAAATGACACAAGGTCAACTTTCTTCCAAGTTTTAGTTATGATACAACAATCAGGGAGATCACAGACTCCCCTGGACAGTTTTACTCTGAGGAGAGAAGGAAACCAAAGCCATCCCCAGGGCTGCAATAGCTCAGGCTCCCAAAAAGGCTCAGGGGCTTCAGGTTTCTGAGGGGCTTCACCGAGGGCCTTCCCAGGTCTGCTCTGTCTGGAGCCCTCCAAGTCCTCAGGGCCTGCCTGAGGAACCTCAACACAACTCACCTGCTTACACAGCAACTTGCTGCTGCTTGGCTGCTGCCTCACTTCCCTTCTTCCTTCTTTCTTCACCTCCCTTGCTTGGTCCCTTTCAATCCCTGGGCTCAGCTCTGGGCACTTTCCAGGCTCCATCCCACTGCAAAAAGGATTAGCTCTTGTTACATCTCAACACTCACATATCATTCCCCCTTTTGCCTTGACACTGGGCCATCAGGCCAGGGTCTCCTTATTTAAAGCACAGTTTGACTCCTCAGTGACAACAACTGACAGCCCTGAATCCTAACACAGGCTGAGACACAAACACGGATGGGAACTCTGAAGGATCCACTTTGTCCTCCTCACCAACCAAAAGGAGCTTTCTGAACTCAAGGAGAACAGACCCCAGGTCCTTTTACTGCAATTTTACCTGCTATCAATGTGACCCACAAGACCTGCAAAGGCCCTTCCCACTTCCCCTGCAGGGCTGGCAGTGCCACCACTGGACACGGCCCCAGGGGCTGGACAGGAACGGAGGGGCTGGGGCGTCCAATCCATCGGCCCAGGCGGCACCAGGAGTTCCTGCAGTTCCTGAGGGGAGAGCCTCAAGCCAACAAAGGATTAGGAAGAGCATTTCAAACTTTAATATCTATATCCCCTGGAAGATGGGGAGTTGGACAAGGTCTACTGGGGCAACAAGGACACACTCAAGGCTATCTATTCAAAGGATCTACCAGCACTCAAAAGCTGTCACTGTCCTTCTTGCAGGGGGAACTCAGCAAACTCTCTTTGCCAAGAGCCTCCAGCAGGATTTCCAGCTTTTGGGGCTCCCTTTTAACCATTTTTCCCATCACTGTAGCTGGGACTGTCACCTGCCCTACAGGGGGAACAGCCCACAAAGTTCACTTGCAGGGATGCCATTAACTCAAAGTCCCTTCTCAGGGGGGTCACTGCACACCTTGGCCTTTCTTTGCCCTCCCCACCAAAGATGATTCCAACACTTCTGACACATCTGGCACACCCAGAGCTCTCCTCAGGGAAGGCTTCAGCTGCTTAAAGGCTGCCCTTGCACCATCTAGCCAAGGCAGCAAATGCTTACAGGCTCTTGGAAAAGTTGCCCTAACAGTCTTCCCACACATGCAGAGGGAGCAATCCAGAGTCCAGCCCGTCCCACCATTCCCAGGGAGGCAGTTCAGGAGCTGTTTGGGGCTCAGGGAGGAGTCACGGGGCTTCTTTGCTTCCTTCCTGCTTTCCAGATTTTCTCCTTCCAAAGCAAAGCTTTCTTGGCTTTCCTTGCTCAAGGAGATGCAGCAAAGGCCATCTTTGCAATCCAATACTGGAAACTCCTCGAGGTTGTCATTCAAGGTGCTTCTCTCAGGTCCTGCACTCATCAATCCCCTTGGCCATTGCTTTTCTTGGCAGGTTCTTGCATTCACGTCCTACAAGCAAACCAGGAGGAGCAAATTCAGCTGTACCTGCAACCAATCCAAGCTGCCATTCTGATTTTAAAGGATACTGGCTTGGCCTTACCAGGAGAGATCCCACACCAGGGGTAATACCTACAGGTTCTGCCCTCTTCCACTCTCCTGCAGTTCCACTGGCCCACACCACAGGAACAGCTGCAGCTGCCACTTCAGTCGGGGCCTTGCTGCTGACAGGAGTTATTCCCTGCACAACAAGAGCTGCTGCTTGGACACATTGAGTTGCAGCAATTACAGTTTCAATATCCCCTGTTTTCCATTTCATTTCTGCCTCAAGTTTTTCAGGAAGTCTCTTCCTAGCAGTGGTTTGGGTGAGTTTGGCTAAAAGAGAAACTGAGGAATTCCCCAATGTTTTCCCAGTTTAACCCCTGTCACACCAATCACGTTAACAGTGCCAGCCCTTAATTCTCCCTCTCTTGGGTTAAGGACTGAGGCAGTTGGACCTGTGTCTGAGCAGGACAGGTGCAAACCAAATGCTGGGGACTGGAACACACACCTGGCACTCCTGCAGCTCTCACAGTCACATTCCAGAGAAAACAGCCAATTGGACCCTCACTGCTCATTTCTTCATCCCAATCCCACACTTCTTTGGCACTTGGAGCACCACTTTTAGAACCCAATTGCAGCCCATTAGAGAGCTCCCTGTCTAGCAGGGACAGGGACCCCTGGGATACTCTCAGCAATGCCTGAATCCATGGCAGGGACCTTGCTTTGAGCGCCCCAGGGCCGGGCACCCCGAGGATCTCCCCGAAGAATCCTTTCGGTGCGCGCTGGAGTCCTCGGGGTGCCCCAACCCGGGGGGCACCCACAGCACTGTCCCTACAGGGGGCCAAGTTGGTCCTAAACTGCAGGGGGATCTTGCCTGTGTCCCAGACTGGTCCGGGGATCTGAGGCCCTTCCCGAGAAAATCTCGGTGCCGGCGTGAAGGGCCAGAGATCCCTTGGAGCCACGGGAGAGCAGGCACAGAGTCCCTCCTGGGGGGCAATTCTGCTGCCTGAAATCAGCTCTTCAGAGAAGCCTCTAGGACTCAGCTGGTGAGTTTTCCAAGCCAGGTATTCCTTGCTTACAACACCCTGCCATGATCCCAGCCCCACGGGGGTCCTGGCAATCAGCCCCCAAAGGGCACACGGAGGGGTCTCCACTGCAGCTGATGGGAGGGGTCACCATTACAGGAGGGTTCATTTTCCTTCCCTGCATTCCTGTTCCACATTCAGGACATACTCCAACACTTATTAACTACACACACCTACCCTTAGAACGTTTCCAAGGGGCTTCACTGAGGGCCTTCCCAGGTCTGCTCTGTCTGGAGCCCTCAAAGTCCTCAGGGCCTGCCTGAGGAACCTCAACACAACTCACCTGCTTACACAGCAACTTGGTGCTGCTTGGCTGCTGCCTCACTTCCCTTCTTCCTTCTTTCTTCACCTCCCTTGCTTGGTCCCTTTCAATCACTTGGCTCAGCTCTGTGCACTTTCCAGGCTACATCCCACTGCAAAAAGGATTAGCTCTTGTTACATCTCAACATGGACATATCATTCCCACTTCATACTTGACCCTAAGGATCCACTTTGTCCTGCTCACCAATCAAAAGGAGCTTTCTGAACTCAAGAATAACAGACCCAACATCCTTTTACTGCAATTTTACCTGCTATCAATGTGACCCACAAGACCTGCAAAGGCCCTTCCCACTTCCCCTGCAGGGCTGGCAGTGCCACCACTGGACACGGCCCCAGGGGCTGGACAGGAACGGAGGGGCTGGGGCGTCCAATCCATCGGCCCAGGCGGCACCAGGAGTTCCTGCAGTTCCTGAGGGGAGAGCCTCAAGCCAACAAAGGATTAGGAAGAGCATTTCAAACTTCAATATGTATATCCCCTGGAAGATGGGGAGTTGGACAAGGCCTACTGGGGCAACAAGGACACACTCAAGGCTATCTATTCAAAGGATCTACCAGCACTCAAAAGCTGTCACTGTCCTTCTTGCAGGGGGAATGCAGGAAACTCTCTTTGCCAAGAGCCTCCAGGAGGATTTCCAGCTTTTGGGGCTCCCTTTTAATTATTTTTCCCATCACTGTAGCTGGGACTATCACCTGCCCTACAGGGGGAACAGCCCACAAAGTTCACCATCAGGGATGCCATTAACTCAAAGTCCCTTCTCAGGGGGGTCACTGCACACCTTGGCCTTTGTTTGCCCTCCCCACCAAAGATGCTTCCAACACTTCTGAGAGGTCTGGCAGACCCAGAGCTCTCCTCAGGGAAGGCTTCAGCTGCTTAAAGGCTGCCCTTGCACCATCTAGCCAAGGCAGCAAATGCTTACAGGCTCTTGGAAAAGTTGCCCTAACAGTCTTCCCACACATGCAGAGGGAGCAATCCAGAGTCCAGCCCGTCCCACCATTCCCAGCAAGGCAGTTCAGGAGCTGTTTGGGGCTCAGGAGGAGACACGGGGCTTCTTTTCTTCCTTCCTGCTTTCCAGATTTTCTCCTTCCAAAGCAAAGCTTTCTTGGCTTTCCTTGCTCAAGGACATGCAGCAAAGGCCATCTTTGCAATCCAGTACTGGAAACTGCTCGAGGTTGTCATTCAAGGTGCTTCTCTCAGGTCCTGCACTAATCAATCCCCTTGGCCATTGCTTTTCTTGGCAGGTTCTTGCATTCACGTCCTACAAGCAAACCAGAATGAGCAAATTCAGCTGTTCCTGCAACCAATCCAAGCTGCCATTCTGATTTTAAAGGATACTGGCTTGGCCTTACCAGGAGAGATCCCACACCAGGGGTAATACCTACAGGTTCTGCCCTCTTCCACTCTCCTGCAGTTCCCCTGGCCCACACCACAGGAACAGCTGCAGCTGCCACTTCAGTCGGGGCCTTGCTGCTGACAGGAGTTATTCCCTGCACAACAAGAGCTGCTGCTTGGACACATTGAGTTTCAGCAATTACAGTGTCAATATCCCCTGTTTTCCATTTCATTTCTGCCTCAAGTTTTTCAGGAAGTCTCTTCCTAGCACAGGTTTGGGTGAGTTTGGCAAATAGAGAAACCGAGGAATCACCCAATGTTTTCCCAGTTTAACCCCTGTCACACCAATCACCTGAACACTGCCAGTCCTTCATTCTCCTTCTCTTGGGTTAAGGACTGAGGAAGTTGGACCTGTGTCTGAGCAGGACAGGTGCAAACCAAATGCTGGGGACTGGAACACACACCTGGCACTCCTGCAGCTCTCACAGTCACATTCCAGAGAAAACAGCCAATTGGACCCTCCCTGCTCATTTCTTAATCCCAATCCCACACTTCTTTGGCACCTGGAGCACCACTTTTATCACCCAATTGCAGCCCATTAGAGAGCTCCATGTCTAGCAGGGACAGGGACCCCTGGGATACTCTCAGCAATGCCTGAATCCAGTGCAGGGACCTTGCTTTGAGCTCCCCAGGGCCGGGCACCCCGAGGATCTCCCCGAATAATCCTTTCGGTGCGCGCTGGAGTCCTCGGGGTGCCCCAACCCGGGGGGCACCCACAGCACTGTCCCTCCAGGGGGCCAAGTTGGTCCTAAACTGCAGGGGGATCTTGCCTGTGTCCCAGACTGGTCCGGGGATCTGAGGCCCTTCCCGAGAAAATCTCGGTGCCGGCGTGAAGGGCCAGAGATCCCTTGGAGCCACGGGAGAGCAGGCACAGAGTCCCTCCTGCGGGGCCAAGTTTGCTGCCTGAAAACAGCTCTTCAGAGAAACTTCTAAGACTCAGTTGGTGAGTTTTAGAAGCCAGGCATTCCTACCCACTATGAGATATTTTAAAAGCTTACTGAGTGAAAAAACATACAGCTTTTATCAGTGACATCTGATCTCAAACAGACCGCTCCTTTCTCCTTTCAGTACAAAATTATTTTCATGGAATCATTTAATAGGAAGTGCCCAGGAACCCCACTGTGCTTTCCAGAACAGAAAACAAACAGAGGGAAGGAGCTTTGCATGAGTGTAACATACTCCAGAACACACCTGACTTTAGTTTTACTCTTGATGTTCAAATATAGCAGAAGACAAAAACTCCAGCAGGAGAGCTGGCACATTACCCATGCTACCCTGAAAGTCCACCTTAAGAGAGCTGGAGAAAAATCACAGTTGTGCCAGTCCCTTTTGCCTGCAGATGCCTGGGGATCCTCTCCATCCACCTCATGCTCTCCCAACAGCAGAAAGGGTGACCTCAGGGACACGGTGGCACTCGACATCCTGCTGAGAGAGCAAGGAAACCTTTAGCATAAAGGGGAGTTGGAATCTAAAACTTCCTTTCCTGGGAGCTTTGTGAAGCCTGCAACCAAGAGGGGGAAAATTTGCATCTCCTTTGGTGCAGGTGTCAACAGAGGCCAACAGAGCTTGCCTTTTTCAGACAACTGTGCCCTTTTTGGCTCCCTGGCAGCTCCAATGGCACCAGAACCCCCTTCCTGCACACCCACGGCTGTCACACACAGGCACCCACACACCTTTGCTCCAGCCCACACGGGGCCAACATTTCCTCCCCCTGCACATCCCAAGGGCAGTAGTTTTGCTAGAGAGCACAGTGGGATAAACTGAGAAAATGATTCGAGCTGATTAAGAGAACACAGTGTAAGGTCAATATGACCTGAAGAGAAAAGAAAAACAAGCCATAAAACTTAATTGGGCCCCCGCTGCCCAGCACAAGGCGCCCCTAAACGCCCCCCGGCTCCCCCGGTCACAAACCCAGCGGCCAAGGCGCTCTCCCCTCCGCAGCCCGGGCAGCAGCGGGGCCGCACCCTCAGCCCTCACACGCAACCGCCCGCACCCGCCCCGCCGGCCCTTTATACCGCGGGCCGGCAGCGCTGCCCAATCAGCGCTCGAGCGCCGCCGCCCAATCCCAGCCCGCCCGGCCCTGCGGCCCCGCCCCGCCCGCTCAGCCCGGCCCCGCCCCTCGGCGCGGCCCCGCCCCCCTTTCCCTCAGCGCGGCTCCCGCCGCCGCCGCCGCAGCCCCGGCGGGCGCTGCTGGGGCCGGGGAAGGGCGGGTGGGAGCTCCGCGGTCACGGCCCGGCCGGGAGCTCTCCCGGGACAAGGGGAGCGAGGCGGGCAGCGGGGACGGCGGCGCTCTTGGGGGCGGGCAGGGCAGGGCCGGGCGGCGGGGCCGGCGCGAGCCGGGGGGCGGGTCGAGGGGCGGGGCCGGGCGGGTCGTGGGGCGGGGCTGGGCGGGCCTAGGGGCGGGCCTGGGGGCGGGCCTGGGCGGGTGGAGGGGCGGGGCCGGCGCGATCCCGCGGCGCTTCGCTCTGGGCTCTGGGGCTGCTCCGGGCGGGTTTTGGGGCACTGCGCACACCCTGCCCTGGTCACAGCCCCGCCCCAGCTCGCTGCACTCCCCGCACCCCTCGCTCAGCTCCGCGGGGATTTGTGCCTCCTCCGAAGGTGGCAAATGTCCGCAAAGCCAGTCGGGAAGCCAGAGAGCTGCAGCCCCCGGGCCCCGCCGCGGCTTCCCCGCCTTCCCCCGGCCCCGCCGCTGGCCCTGATCGGGCACCGCCCCTCGCGCACAGTTTTAACATTAGAGAGCCAAGTTTAATCCAGAGCCTGCAAGCTCCCAAGTGCAGGGCATGGCCACAGACTTGTTATTTTTCTCTTTTTAATGACCGCGTTGCCAAAGTGGGGGAAACACAATCAGCATCACCTAAACAGCATCACAGCATCTCCAGGGCACGGAGGGACCGCCGAGAGGGGGCTGCCCTCGCCGGTGCCTGCTGCCGCCCACGAACCTGCCGCCCGCGCCCTACGCCGCCGATCGCCCCGCCCTGTCCCCACAGCGGGAAGCGGCGCGGCGAGACGGCGCTGCGGGCGCGGGGCGGGGATCCGGGTCGGGGCGGAGGTCAGGGAACAGGTAGGACGCCTCTCTGAAGCAAGGGGGCCTCTCACCGCCGTCTTTAGTGTGGTTTCGACTAAGTTCCGGTCCTGGCGGCGCCATCTTTACTGTGGGTTAGGGACGAACTTCCGGGCTGGGGCCGCCATCTTTTTGTACGGCCTTGGAGGACTTCCGGTCCTGGCGCCGCCATCTTTCTTTCTGGGTAGCCTCGGACGACTTTCGGTCCGAGAGGGCGCCATCTTTGGTGGTGCGCCGTCGAAAACAGTCCGGTCGGTCTCTACTTCCGGTACCCGACTTTATCCGAATTAGCGTCTCTCGCTAATTTCTGCGCTTTCGCCCCAAAAATCTTCACGTTATTCCCCCCACGCACACCCTGGGAGAGACGGAAGACCACAAGTCCCGCCGTTCCGCCGGAATCGGCTCTTAAGTTGAGCGGGGAGCGCTGCAGCGGCACGAGAACCACTGCGCATGCGTCGCCGGTCCCCCTCCCGGCCGCCCTTAATTACCGCGTGATCGCCGGCGTCTTGCCAAGGACTGCGCATGCGCCGGCGGCGCCACCTTGGCTGCCCCCCCCCCGACGTTCCGGCTCCCCTCTCTCACTGCGCGCGCCTCGCCCGCTGTTCCGGGGCCCCTCCCTGACGTTTCGCGGCTCCCCCTCCGCTTTTGCGGCTCCCTGGGGTTCCCCCACCCACGTTTTGGGGTCCCCTTCTCACAGTTTAGGGGTGACCCCCAAGTTACGGGGCGGAGGGCGGGGCCGGGGGGGCGGGGAGTAAACGGGGCACCCAAGAAGGGTTTTTTTTTCTCTTTTATTTAATTTTATTTCCTTTTTAGTTTTCTTGCCTTTTTTTAATGTTCTTTTCTGTTTTTTCTTTATTTCGTTTATTTTTTGTTCTCTTTATTTTTCATTTTCTTTTCTTTCTCCTTTGGTTTTTATTTTTTTATTTCTTATTCTTCCAGAGAGGGAAACACTGCAGCTCCTCTGGGCCAGAGAAAGGCTCCCCTGCCCTTCCCTTAAACACAACGCCTGCAATGAGTACCCTGCAAGCCCGCTCTGCTCCTGCCAGGCACTGGGGCTCACCCAGAGGGGCTTTGCCAGCATCCAATGGAAATTAAAATTACAGCCTGGGCAAAGGCACTTCCCGCAGGACCGCTCCTGGCCAAGGCCACCGGTCCGTGCAAGTCAGACCAGTGACCACCCGGGGGGATTTTCAGGGGGATACTTCCAGCTTTTATTCCCCAGAAACTCCAGTTCTTCCTGGCCCCGCTTGCTTCAGTCTTCCCCTGTTGGAAGAGGTCACACAGTCTTTCTGGGGGCCAGATTGCCAAAGCCCGGCCGGTCCATTCCCTCCACACCCCCGCGCTCAGGGGCCGAGGGGCAGCCCTGCCCCGCACAGACCCCGGGCTCGCCTTCAGCCCGTCTGTGCCAGGGCTGGAGCGATCCTGCCATCGGCCCGTGGCCACGAGGGGCACAGAAAGCCCAGGGCCAACAGCAGCTCCAGGCAGCTGCAGGCAGAGGTTATCCCTTCCCAGCTTTTTGGCAGTGGGGGGAAGGTGCCTTTCCCCGGCCGGCAGCGGCATCGTCCCCGCCGCAGAGCCCGCCCCGATCCTGGGCCGCCTTGGAGACAATTCCCCGTCCCAGCCCGCCTCCTGCAGAAAACTGTTCGGGTTGAATGCGTTCTTTGTTGTATTTTTAAATGTTTATTTTGTCGTTAAACTTCGTTATTATTCTCTCGAAAGCCCGGGGAAGGCGGCCACCCCCCCCCATCCCCACCGCACCCCCCGCCCCGGCCGGTCCCCGCCACTGCCCTGCCCGGCGGCCCCGAGCGCTGCAGCCCCGTGCCTGCAGAGAAGAAAGGGAGAGATTGGACATGGGGAAGACCTTCTTCCCTGGGAGGGTCGGGAGGTGCCCTGGCACAGCTTGCCCAGAGGAGCCGTGGCTGCCCCATCCCTGGAAGTGGCCAAGGCCAGGCTGGACGGGGCTCGGAGCCACCCGGCACAGCGGGGCTGTCCCTGCCTGGGGCAGGTGTCCCCGAACGAGAGCATCCTTGAGGGCTCCTCAGACCCAAACCACGCCAGGTTTCCGTGAGGATTCCCATGAGGATTCTGTGAGCTCTCCCTGCCGTTCGTTTGGCATCGCTTCCTCTCGAACTTCAAAAGGAATAATTTTTAAATTATTCCGGAAAGAAAAGGGGGAGTGTAAAACATACAAGGATGACTCTTATGTCCACCAAATCATTCGAATTGGAAGCCTATGACCTCACCTCTGCCCTCGTTACTGTTTCCTGGAAAACGCTACGATCCCGCAGTTTCGAAGACAGATCCACGGGAATGACCAGATTTGCTCTGACAGAGCTCGCGCCGGCCCCGCCCCCCGGCCCGCCCTGCCCGTCCCCAAGAAGGCCGCTGTCCCCGCAGGCCCCGCTCCCCTTGTCCCGGGAGAGCTCCCGGCCGGGCCGTGACCGCGGAGCTCCCACCGCCCTTCCCCGGCCCCGGCGGGAGCCGCGCTGAGGGAACGGGGGCGGGGCCGGGGCCGCGCGCCGAGGGGCGGGGCCGGGTGAGCGGGCGGGGCGGGGCCGCAGGGCCGGGCGGGCTGGGATTGGGCGGCGGCGCTCGAGCGCTGATTGGGCAGCGCTGCCGGGCCGCGGTATAAAGGGCCGGCGGGGCGGGTGCGGGCGGTTGCGTGTGAGGGCTGAGGGTGCGGCCCCGCTGCTGCCCGGGCTGCGGAGGGGAGAGCGCCTTGGCCGCTGGGTTTGTGACCGGGGGAGCCGGGGGGCGTTTAGGGGCGCCTTGTGCTGGGCAGTGGGGGCCGGGCTTTTTGTTGCTGCGTTAATGCTTCTTGCTCGCTCTGTGTCCATTTGCAGCCTGGCTCGTGGTTTCCCCTGGTGCGGAGGCGAGTTGTGCTTCCTGCGGGGAGAGAGAAGGGCCTTGGGAAGC
Organism: Pipra filicauda; assembly: GCF_003945595.2. Taxonomy (NCBI): domain Eukaryota; kingdom Metazoa; phylum Chordata; class Aves; order Passeriformes; family Pipridae; genus Pipra; species Pipra filicauda. The sequence goes on from NW_024105074.1 coordinate 13,815, forward strand.
TGCTCCATGAGCCACAGCTGTGCCCAGCCCGGCAGTCTGTCCAGGTAAGAGCAGGGCTTATACTGCCAGGGAGGAGCTGGGTTTGCTGTTGGAAGGTAGAATGTGCCCGTGCCTTTAAATGCAAGGACAGGCAGAAGCTGGGAGGGACCCTGAGCAGGTTTGGTGGCACGGCAGCAGTTTGAAAAGCCCTTGACTGTGGGAGAAGTGTCCAGGAGAAATGATTCCTGTTTTGCAGGGAGGCAGTTTGTGAGGACAGGGGGGTTGCTGTGCTCTCTAGCAAAACTACTGCCCTTGGGATGTGCAGGGGGAGGAAATGTTGGCCCCGTGTGGGCTGGAGCAAAGGTGTGTGGGTGCCTGTGTGTGACAGCCGTGGGTGTGCAGGAAGGGGGTTCTGGTGCCATTGGAGCTGCCAGGGAGCCAAAAGGGGCACAGTTGTCTGAAAAAGGTGCAAGCTCTGTTGGCCTCTGTTGACACCTGCACCAAAGGAGATGCAAATTTTCCCCCTCTTGGTTGCAGGCTTCACAAAGCTCCCAGGAAAGGAAGCTTTAGATTCCAACTCCCCTTTATGCTAAAGGTTTCCTTGCTCTCTCAGCAGGATGTCGAGTGCCACCGTGTCCCTGAGGTCACCCTTTCTGCTGTTGGGAGAGCACGAGGTGGATGGAGAGGATCCCCAGGCATCTGCAGGCACAAGGGACTGGCACAGCTGTGATTTTCCTCCAGCCCTCGTGAGAGGGACTTTCAGGGTACCATGGGTCATGTGCCAGCACTCTCCTGCTGGAGCTTTTGTCTGCTGTATTTGAACACAAAGAGTAGAACTAAAGTCAGGTCTGTTCTGGAGCCTGTTACACTTGTGCAAAGCTCCTTCCCTCTGCTTATTTTCTGTTCTGGAAAGCACAGTCTGGGGTTCCTGGGCACTTGGTATTAAATGATACCATGGAAGTAATTTTGTAGTGAAAGGGGAAAGGAGCTGTCTGTGGGAGGTCAGATGTCCCTGATAAAAGCTTTATGCTTTTTCACTCAGTAAACTCTTAAAATATCTTACGGTGTGTAGGAATGCCTGGCTTCTAAAACTCACCAGCTGAGTCTTAGAGGCTTCTCTGAAGAGCTGATTTCAGGCAGCAGAATTGCCCCCCAGGAGGGACTCTGTGCCTGCTCTCCCGTGGCTCCAAGGGATCTCTGGCCCTTCACGCCGGCACCGAGATTTTCTCGGGAAGGGCCTCAGATCCCCGGACCAGTCTGGGACACAGGCAAGATCCCCCTGCAGTTTAGGACCAACTTGGCCCCCTGGAGGGACAGTGCTGTGGGTGCCCCCCGGGTTGGGGCACCCCGAGGACTCCAGCGCGCACCGAAAGGATTATTCGGGGAGATCCTCGGGGTGCCCGGCCCTGGGGAGCTCAAAGCAAGGTCCCTGCCATGGATTCAGGCATTGCTGAGAGTATCCCAGGGGTCCCTGTCCCTGCTAGACATGGAGCTCTCTAATGGGCTGCAATTGGGTGATAAAAGTGGTGCTCCAAGTGCCAAAGAAGTGTGGGATTGGGATTAAGAAATGAGCAGGGAGGGTCCAATTGGCTGTTTCCTCTGGAATGTGACTGTGAGAGCTGCAGGAGTGCCAGGTGTGTGTTCCAGTCCCCAGCATTTGGTTTGCACCTGTCCTGCTCAGACACAGGTCCAACTTGCTCAGTCCTTAACCCAAGAGAGGGAGAATGAAGGACTGGCAGTGTTCAGGTGATTGGTGTGACAGGGGTCAAACTGGGAAAACATTGGGTGATTCCTCAGTTTCTCTATTTGCCAAACTCCCCCAAACCTGTGCTAGGAAGAGATTGTGTGGAAAAGCTGAGTTAGAAATGAAATTGAAAATGGGAATATTGAAACTGTAATTGCTGCAACTCAATGTGTCCAAGCAGCAGCTCTTGTTGTGCAGGGAATAACTCCTGTCAGCAGCAAGGCCCCGACTGAAGTGGCAGCTGCAGCTGTTCCTGTGGTGTGGGCCAGTGGAACTGCAGGAGAGTGGAAGAGGGCAGAACCTGTAGGTATTACCCCTGGTGTGGGATCTCTCCTGGTAAGGCCAAGCCAGTATCCTTTAAAATCAGAATGCCAGACTGGATTGGTTGCAGGAACAGCTGAATTTGCTCCTCCTGGTTTGCTTGTAGGACGTGAATGCAAGAACCTGCCAAGAAAAGCAATGGCCAAGGGGATTGATTAGTGCAGGACCTGAGAGAACCCCCTGAAATGACAACCTGGAGCAGTTTCCAGGATTAGATTGCAAAGATGGCCTTGGCTGCATGTGCTTGAGCAAGGAAAGCCAAGAAAGCTTTGCTTTTGCAGGAGAAACTGGGGCAAGCGGGCAGGAAGAAAAGAAGCCCCCTGACTCCTCCCTGAGCCCCAGGCAGCCCCTGAACTGCCTCCCTGGGAATGGTGGGACGGGCTGGACTCTGGATTGCTCCCTCTGCATGTGTGGTAAGACTGTTAGGGCAACTTTTCCAACAGCCTGTAAGCATTTGCTGCCTTGGCTAGATGGTGCAAGGGCAGCCTTTAAGCAGCTGAAGCCTTCCCTGAGGAGAACTCTGGGTCTGCCAGATGTGTCAGAAGTGTTGGAAGCATCTTTGGTGGGGAGGGCAAAGAAAGGCCAAGGTGTGCAGTGACCCCCTGAGAAGGGACTTTGAGTTAATGGCATCCCTGCAAGTGAACTTTGTGGGCTGTTTCCCCTGTAGGGCAGGTGACAGTCCCAGCTACAGTGATGGGAAAAATGGTTAAAAGGGAGCCCCAAAAGCTGGAAATCCTGCTGGAGGCTCTTGGCAAAGAGAGTTTGCTGAGTTCCCCCTGACAGAAGGACAGTGACAGCTTTTGAGTGCTGGTAGATCCTTTGAATAGACAGCCTTGAGTGTGTCCTTGTTGCCCCAGTAGGCCTCGTCCAACTCCCCATCTTCCAGGGGATATACCTATTGAAGTTTAAAATGATCCTTTTCCTAATCCTTTGTTGTCTTGAGGCTCTCCCCTCAGGAACTGCAGGAACTCCTGGTGCCGCCTGGGCCGATGGATTGGACGCCCCAGCCCCTCCGTTCCTGCCCAGCCCCTGGGGCCGTGCCCAGTGGTGGCACTGCCAGCCCTGCAGGGGAAGTGGGAAGGGCCTTTGCAGGTCTTGTGGGTCACATTGATAGCAGGTAAAGTTGCAGTAAAAGGACCTTGAGTTCAGAAAGCTCCTTTTGGTTGGTGAGCAGAACCAAGTGGATCCTTCAGAGTTCCCATCTGTGTTTGTGTCTCAGCCTGTGTTTGGATTCAGGGCTGTCAGTTGTTGTCACTGAGGAGTCAAACTGTGCTTTAAATAAGGAGACCCTGGCCTGATGGCCCAGTGTCAAGGCAAAAGGGGGAATGATATGTGAGTGTTGAGATGTAACAAGGGCTAATCCTTTTTGCAGTGGGATGGAGCCTGGAAACTGCCCAGAGCTGAGCCCAGGGATTGAAAGGGACCAAGCAAGGGAGGTGAAGAAAGAAGGAAGAAGGGAAGTGAGGCAGCAGCCAAGCAGCACCAAGTTCCTGTGTAAGCAGGTGAGTTGCCTTGAGGTTCCTCAGGCAGGCCCTGAGGACTTTGAGGGCTCCAGACAGAGCAGACCTGGGAAGGCCCTCGGTGAAGCCCCTTGGAAACCTTCTAAGGGTAGGTGTGTATGGTGATAAGTGTTGGGAATGTCCTGAATGTGGAACAGGAATGCAGGGAAGGAAAATGAATCCTCCTGTAGTGCTGCCATATCAGCTGCAGTGGAGACACCTCTGTGTGCCCTTTGGGGGCTGATTGTCAGGGCACCTGGTGGGCTGGAATGATTCAAGAGCATGGTAATAAATGACTGCCTGGCTTATAAAATTCACCAGGTGAGTCTCAGAGATTCTTGTATGAAATTTTCAGCCACACCTGAACTTCTGGTGTGTACTTCTGAGTTCAGTTGGAAAGAGATTGCCAGGGAACAGGGATCTTGCTCAGTGCAAGAAGTTGCACTTGCTGAACTTTCCATCTGAGCTGATGCCCTTGGCAGGAGAGGTGCTCAGCAAGGAGGCTCTTTGCTGCTAGGCAGGAAGCAAGGCCAGTGTCCTTCCTCCCCAAGGCCCAGCCCAGCAGGGCTGGCAGGAGCTGCTGGTGTGGCTGCTCTTTGGGTTCTCAGCTGTGCCCGTGGGGTGGTGACATCGTGTTCCTGCCTGTGCTCCAGGGCAGCCAAAACCCCAGCCCAGCCCCTGGGCCTTTCTGGGAGCCTGAGCTATTGCAGCCCTGGGGATGGCTTTGGTTTCCTTCTCTCCTCAGAATAAAACTGTCCAGGGGAGTCTGTGATCTCCCTGATTGTTGTATCATAACTGAAACTTGGAAGAAAGTTGACCTTGTGTCATTTCCCAACTGACTTGGCTGGGTTGAACCAGCAGTGCCAGATTGTTGTGGTGTGCAGGTTATTGTTTGTGTCTGAGCTGTTTGGGGTTGATTTGCCAAGGGAGGCCATGGAATGTTCTGGTATTTTTGTCCCAATATTTGTAGGCAGTGCCCTGAATTAGTTGCTTTCTGCCTCACTCCCTGATGTCTGAGTTTGGAGATGTACCAAGAACTGGTAGTTTTTGCAGTGGGATGTTCCCTAGAAACTGCACAGAGCTGAGCCAAGGAACTTAAAGGGACTGAGCAAGCAAAGGCAAGAAAGAATGAAGAAGGGAACTGAGGCAGCAGCCAAGCAGCACCAAGCTCCTCTACAACCAGGTGAGTTGTGTTGAAGTTGCTAAGGTGGTCACTGAGAACTTTGGGGGCTGCAGGCACAGGTGACCACCAGAGACCCCCGATGGAGCCCCTCAGAGACCTTATAAGGGTTTGTGTATGTGGGATCAGGTGTTGGGAATGTCCTGAATGTGGAACAGGAATGCAGGGAAGGAAAATGAACCCTCTTGTAATGGTGACCCCTCCCATGAGCTGCAGTGGAGACCCCTCCGTGTGCCCTTTGGGAGCTGATTGCCAGGACCCCCGTGGGGCTGGGATCATGGCAGGGTGTTGTAAGCAAGGAATGCCTGGCTTCTAAAAGTCCCCAGCTGAGTGTTAGAGGCTTCTTTGAAGAGCTGATTTGAGGCAGCAGAATTGCCCCCCAGGAGGGACTCTGTGCCTGCTCTCCCGTGGCTCCAAGGGATCTCTGGCCCTTCACGCCGGCACCGAGATTTTCTCGGGAAGGGCCTCAGATCCCCGGACCAGTCTGGGACACAGGCAAGATCCCCCTGCAGTTTAGGACCAACTTGGCCCCCTGGAGGGACAGTGCTGTGGGTGCCCCCCGGGTTGGGGCACCCCGAGGACTCCAGCGCGCACCGAAAGGATTCTTCGGGGAGATCCTCGGGGTGCCCGGCCCTGGGGAGCTCAAAGCAAGGTCCCTGCCATGGATTCAGGCATTGCTGAGAGTATCCCAGGGGTACCTGTCCCTGCTAGACATGGAGCTCTCTAATGGGCTGCAATTGGGTGATAAAAGTGGTGCTCCAAGTGCCAAAGAAGTGTGGGATTGGGATGAAGAAATGAGCAGGGAGGGTCCAATTGGCTGTTTTCTCTGGAATGTGACTGTGAGAGCTGCAGGAGTGCCAGGTGTGTGTTCCAGTCCCCAGCATTTGGTTTGCACCTGTCCTGCTCAGACACAGGTCCAACTTGCTCAGTCCTAAACACAATAGAGGGAGAATTAAAGACTGGCACTGTTAAGGTGACTGGTGTGACAGGGGTTAGACTGGGAAAACATTGGGTGATTCCTCAGTTTCTCTTTTTGCCAAACTCACCCAAACCTGTGCTAGGAAGAGATGGATTGGAGAAGTTGAGGCAGAAATGCAATTGAAAACTGGGGCTATTGACACTGTAATTGCTGAAACTCAATGTGTCCAAGCAGCAGCTCTTGTTGTGCAGGGAATAACTCCTGTCAGCAGCAAGGCCCCGACTGAAGTGGCAGCAGCAGTTGTTCCTGTGGTGTGGGCCAGTGGAACTCCAGGAGAGTGGAAGAGGGCAGAACCTGTAGGTATTACCCCTGGTGTGGGATCTCTCCTGGTAAGGCCAAGCCAGTATCCTTTAAAATCAGAATGGCAGCTTGGATTGGTTGCAGGAACAGCTGAATTTGCTCCTCCTGGTTTGCTTGTAGAAGGTGAATGTAAGAACCTGCCAAGAAACCAATGGCCAAGGGGCTTGATTAGTGCAGGACCTGAGAGAACCCCTGAAATGACAACCTGGAGCAGTTTCCAGGATTAGATTGCAAAGATGGCCTTGGCTGCATCTCCTTGAGCAAGGAAAGCCAAGAAAGCTTTGCTTTTGCAGGAGAAAATGGGGAAAGCAGGAAGGAAGAAGAGAAGCCCCGTGACTCCTCCCTGAGCCCCAGGCAGCCCCTGAACTGCCTCCCTGGGAATGGTGGGACGGGCTGGACTCTGGATTGCTCCCTCTGCATGTGTGGTAAGATGTGTCTGGAACAGAGAGATTTCTCTGAACAGTTTTTCCTGCCCTCTCTAGGCCTTGCTTGCCATGGAAGTGACAGGTGTGTATTGTTTGTACTCAGAGACTGTGTGAAAATATGGGATGGTTGTACTTGTTAGCTGGGTGTCTAATGATAAGGTTTGAGAACGTAAGATGTTTATAGTAAGAAAACCTTGGGAACCTAGAGATAAAAGTACACCTGCAGATCTAGGAAAAACCCCTCATAGCAGATTAGTTAGAAAGAGGTTTCTATGCCAAGGATGATTTCAGGTCGCATGGACAGAGCCTCAGATCCAATAAACTGAGAGCATGAGACACGTGCCCAGCCTGAGCTCTGCAATCCTCTGATTGTGAGCATGTACCCTGAGCAAACTAAACTGTATCCAAGGGAACTGATTGAAAGAATAAATTGGACCTTGCTTTGATCACATTGGTCGTGTTGCTGTGTCTCTGCTGTTTGCAGATCAGGGGCTGGCGACAGTGAGCAGTGTGGAGCAGAGATGGAAAGAGGTTCTGTGAGATGCTCTGCTAAAGGAAAACTGTAGTTGTGAACTCCTGACGCAGTCCCAGTTCGAACAGATGGGGGAGACAACAGGAGCCATTCAACATGAAATGAGAAGATGCTGTACGAAGCTAAACCTATAATTACTCAGTATGGGTTAAGATCAGGTTATACTACATTTGTGTTACAACATTTTAAGAATAAGCATTATCTCCAAAAATAAGGACATTTTTTTCTTGTTCTTTTTTTTTTTCTCTTAGCTCTTTAAACTCTATCTGAGATTCTAGTAGCAAGAATGCTTGTATAAACTAGAGACACTGAAGTCTGTAAGAGTCTGTACTGGTCCTTGCACTGCAGTGTTCTAGGTCTTTTAGTGTGGTACTTTACCATGTGCACTTCCCAGATTTGGACATCTCTAGACATTCCTATTTGTTGTGTCTATTTTTCAAATGTCATGTCTAATGAGAATGAGTAGGGAAAGATAAGTCTAGTTTACAGAAGCCACAAAGAGATAGAATTTTGTTCTGATTGAGAAAACATAATTCTCTTGTGCTTTCTTTTTAAAAAAAAAATTTTTTTGCAAAAAGACCTTTTCCCCTTTAACTTCATAGCATGATTTTTGTAGTGGTCTTTAGCTATTTGAGAAAGCTTTGCAATTCTTAGACCCTTAGACGAAATATTAGGGCTTAGTTTTTGTGCTCCTTGTTTAACTTGCTAGTTTAATATCAAAGAACCGACCTGCTGTGCCAGGGTAAGATGACAATGCTGTTAAGATTAGATAGTGAAGTGACAAGACAGAAAGTTACTTATTGAAACTCAAATGACTGCTGAATTCTATCAAACTCTACCTTATTCATGTCAAAAAGACCTCAGAATTCATTTCAGCTAAGATGAACAAATCTGCATAAACATGGAATCAATGCTCTCTTAACCCTTCTTCTGTCTGATCAAGTTTCAGTCTGCACATCTCCCTGTGATTGAGTGAGAAAGAGGTCTGGAAGAATAAGATATTTTTGTCCTTTACAAGAAACAGTTAGACTAACCTAATTTTTGTTTCTTCTCTCTTTGCTCCAGATTTCCACACCCATACAATTGAGCTTTCTTCAAGACCTTGTTATGGCTTAAGCTGAGACTTAAGTTACAGCACCATTGACTGAGAGAGTGTAAACATCAGAAATGTTCCCTGAGTGCTTCCCTTGCTTGTGTGCTCATTTGAGCTAAGAAAACTGACAAAGGATTTTTGGAATTTAGGCAGATGAAACATTTTATAAGAAAAGCAAATGCTGTGGCAGCCCAGAGCAAATGTTACCGAGTAGGACTGATGCAAAATATGTCCTTTTTCAGTGAGGAGTCAAAGTTATAGACCAACTCTTTTATAACATTATCTTTGTGCTGACTGTTCACAATAACATCCTGAGCAGTACAAAACCCTCACTAATTGCCTATTAACTGGGCCATGTGTATCACATCTTACAATTAGCAAATTTGATTATGCATTTAAAACAATCTTTATCTAGAAATAGAAACTCTTACTGAGCTCTCTTCATCGGCTTCTATTTTCTTTATTTAACCTAATTGAAGGCTGCTTTAAAATGCATTGGTGACATCACCATTTGGGTAAGATTCTGAACTGATGGTTCTGGGGTCCAAACTTTGGAAATCAATGAAAGTTCTTTTCGAAGCCTGAAATTACCTTTTCTTGCAACTTTTTTCTTCATTTAAAATTGCTAATCCTATGGGATTGATAGTTCAGGCATCTCCTCAAGCCCGAAGCCTCCTTTGCCCATAGATACGGCATTGTTGTGAAACAAGAACAAACTAATAAGTGATAATTTTAAATCAGTGCATCATTCTTATGTACAAAATTGCTTCAATTTAACTCTGCCAGGGCAATAACACTTTGCTTTTTAGAGCTGTGGATAGTACACATTGGTCTTTCTGTAAGCTGCTCTAGGCAATAGGTTTGTGACTGAAGCATTTAATGCAGCTCCATTGTCATATTGCCAGTCTCAGGAATACTTGGGCAGTGCTCTGGAGTGCTTTGGACCTTGTTTTCCCCCAGAGGCCAAGAGAAGTGGTAGACCCCCAGGGGTGGAAACCCCTGGAAGTTTTGAAGTTCTGCCCAACGGGGGCTCCTGCAAGATGAAAGCATGTCCCAAGCACCGGAAGAGAAGGGTTGTGGTTTGGTTGTTGTGAGACCACGAGGAAGGGGCTCGGAGCCCTTTGGGCCCTCGGGGGCCTCCCAGCCCCTGGCGGGGGGGGCTGCAGAGACTTGGAGCAGTGGTAAGCTGGACTAAGTGTCTGTAGCTGAACCTGGAGATGTTCCTTCACTGAGAGCAGTAGCGGCAGCCGGCGCTGCCCGGAGAAACGGTGGCACAGAGCCAGAAGAGAGAAGAAGCAGCACCAGAGCATGCAGCAAAGCAGGAGAGACAGTGCTGTCCGAAGAAAAGCGAGCTAGCAGCAGAGAGACAGAGTTTGGGGTAAGGACTGATACCAGACCCCCAAACTCCCTTGAGACCCTCTGAGAAAAAGAGGGAGATGGACTCCTGTTTTGGAGAGCAGTTTTGGACACGCAGCACCGGAGAGAGAGAGGAGCTGAGAAGCTCAGAGCGTCCCGGAGCTGGACCGGGACGGCCAGATGGAATGTGGGGCGAGTTGACCTTGGCCCCCCCTGCTGCTGCCAAGCCTGGCAGCCTGAGACAGGGCACAGGAGCTCTGCTAGAACTCTTGAGGCAAAGGCTTGCAACTGAAAGCTGCCCAAGATGTTCTGACTCAGGGTGAGTCCCCTGAGGAAGGAACTTTGACGAAGATGCCCCCGCATCTCGTGACATCCCTGTGGTGACACGAGTCTGGTCCCTGCTGGCAGCCCACGGGTGAGGCCTTCACTTGGACCGAAGGAGAGCCGAGGGGCTTGGAGACCCCCTCGTGTGTATGGAACAGAGATCCAGCTCCAACAACCCAGTTACTGCTGCACGGAGGACAGATGAGATGAGGAGAACCTGCTGCCTTAGAGGATGCTCCTGCCTTCAGACTGGAAGGGATCTGTCCTTCTTTCCCTCCTGGACTTTTATTTGGAGGGGAGAAGAGATCTGGTCCATTGTAGACACTTATGTCATGGTAGAGATAGCTAAGATTGTATGTCATGTATTGTAGTATTTATTTGTATAGTCATTGTGATATATTCCCTTTCCCCCATTTGGAGTCTGGGGTGTTTTCTCTGGAAAAAAACCCATCTCACATTGGATTGAGAGGTGACAGGGGGTTAGGACTAGGGAATTGGATTTTGGGGCTATCTCAGACCATGACAGCTCTAACATGAAACTGCCTTCTTTGCCAACTGTTAGCATCTACTTGCAATCTGCATATGCAGAATTAATAAAGAGTGAGAAAAACTCTCACTCTTGCAATCTTTGATCACTTCATCGGTAAAGAAAATATTTCTTTCTCTGTTATAGTTTTAACTTATTAGCTAGTATGATTCATTTGCCTTCTAGAGATTTTAAGCCGAGAATGCTCAGTATTCTTGTTGATTTTACCCTCACAAATGCATGTGTATTGAAGGTTCTTCACTCCTTTCCCAGGGACTTTTGCTTTGCTTTGCTTTGCATGTGTCATCCATCAGCATTTCAGAATATGGGCTGAAAAGAGTAATTAGGACTCTCTTGTCTAAATCTAAATACTCTGGGGAGAGAAGAGTCACCTCTCTGACTGCTGCTTCTTTCTGCTAAGACAGATTTGCCCCCGTCTTCTCCAGCCTTTCTTTGCAGGCCAAGCCTTCGGAAGAAATCCAACCTTTTTGTGATCAATGCAATCAAAATCATTGTAATACCAGATGCAAGTGTTCTGCACTTTTCCTTAAACATTCTTAAAGCAACCAATGCCTTCCTTTTCCCCTTTTATCTGTTCCTACTATTTGTACGCCTCTAGGATGGATTATTAGCAAGTGTTGGCTTTGCAATCTATCCTGGGTAAATGGAATTTGCAATGTGATAGAAAAATGTACTTTGTCACAAAATACCCTAGAGATTAATGCCCTTTTTTTGCTCACAGCACAAAATCCAATCTCCATAGAGTACTTTCTGTGTAAGTTAAATGATAATGGATTGTGTCTCATCCCACAGGGAATCATCCTTAACCAAACAAAATACACGTAAGAGAGAGAATTCTACAGCCCAAACACAGGGATGGCTGATAAATGTACTATAAACAGGGGAGATTTGTTTGTGTTTTAAGACAAAAAAAAGGATAAGGATAAAAGTTGATAATTTTCTCTTAGTTTCTCATGCATATTGTAGACAAGATAAATATAGCAAACAAAAATAGAGTGATAGTGTCAATACCTATGAATTGTGTCAAATAGGCAACAGTAGAATATTTGTTATGGTAATTTAAAACAGATAATTCAAGTAAAATGGTAGAGCAAACATTTGTGATGTTTGTTTATGTGAGACAAAATCCAAAATCTTACTAGTTCTAGAAGATGAAGCCAGAAGAGCTGCTTAGGTTGTATCACATTTTCCAACGAGACTTATTGAAATTTTAGAGTTGCTGAGAGTAATTAAGTCTGCAGAAAAGACTTTCTTTTTTACAGTGCAATCAGATATGATTTTTATCAGTTCTTCAATCCTCTAGTTTCATTCTTTCAATGAACAGTTCCTCAGCTTTAACAAAACCTATTGTTTTATTGTTAGGAAATTCTGGAGTTTTACTGTACATCCCAAAGCAAATATTGATACGTGACTTTGCTTTTGCAAATGGCATTTCACTGTGGGCCTAAATGATCTCTAGGAATTCTTTTCTTTTTACCCATGGACCTTCTGTTGTACTTCTTCCCTTCTGTCCTTTCCAGCTGCAGGTGTCATCAGCAGAGCAGCACAAGCAGCACGTGCTGAGGAGACAGCTGCAGCCTTTCCTCCAGCCCGGCAGGAGCTCCCAGAACCAGCGGGAATGGATCGGGTGCCCCAGGTCATCAGTGCCCCCTGACCCAGATGAGAACATGCCAGCAGAATGTTGGCACAGGTTAACCTATCATCTGAGCAGAGTGGTTAGTAGTGTATGGGTAGGATGTAGCATACTCTGTTCTGAAATAGAACTGTTACAGATTTGTTGTTATTGGCATAAAGGTTATAGAGATTGATGATTCCAGAGTTCTTAGCACACTTTGCAAAGCGAGAAGGGGGACAGCCCTCTTCTATTGCCCTGCAGAAGTGTTTCATGGGTTGGAGTCTTTTGCACACAGGTGCTCTCTGGGTATCTGCACGATGGAGGAGGCCTTGGGAAGAAGCTGGTTCTTCAGAACAAGCTGGATGAGGTTCCTGCAGGTGACTGTGACAACACCAGAAGTTGTTGTAGCTAACAGTCTCTTCAATATTATTAAAGTACAATTTCTTAGTACTTTTAAGGCACATAGTTTTAGAAGTTAAGAGGTATATAAGTTATAGAGGGTAAGAATTTCAGTGTAATGTATTGAATGACCTTTGGATTACTCACTAAGTATTAGTAAGGGAAAGTTAATCTATCTGGTTAATTTTATCTGTTTGGTTGGGAAACTTTGACATTATAAGGTACTAGAGAATAATTATGGTTTCTTAGTTGATAAAACCCAGTGCAATGGAATTGAAAAGTGTGTCTGAGTGAAAGTTTGTTTGATGGTGGCCACCGTGTGCAAGTGAAGGAATGAAAGCAATGTGTGTGTGGGAATGTATGAACAGCTACACAAACAGCTTGGACACAAACACCCTAAAGAAAAACAGACCACACACAACCCCAAGTTGAATGAAGCTCCATTTGCAGAAGTGTTTTTAGATTGAATAAAAGCTTTCAAGGATAAGCCCTATATTTAGGAACATGTGTAAGCACAGAGTTAAGAGCACAAACTCTGGGATCAAAGGTTGTTAAGTTTGTTAGTGGCAGTGGTATTATTGTATGTAATTGTGTTTGGTAATATGTTGTAGGTATGAGGAGGAATGTTGCAGGAGTGCAGTAAGAATTGTTCAAAGCAGAACTGGGGAACTGTGGCCGGAACAGAGAGATTTCTCTGAACAGTTTTTCCTGCCCTCTCTAGGCCTTGCTTGCCATGGGAGTGACAGGTGTGTGTTGTTTATACTCAGAGACTGTGTGAAAATCTGGGATGTTGGTACTTGTTAGCTGGGTGTCTAATGATAAGGTTTGAGAACGTAAGATGTTTATAGTAAGAAAACCTTGAGAAACTGAAGATAATGAAACACCTGCAAATTTAGTAAAACTCTAAAAGCAGATTAGTTAAAGAGGTTTCTATGCCAAGGATGATTTCAGAGGGTGTGGACAGAACATCAGGTCCAATGAACTGGGGCCATGAGACGTGTGCACAGACTGAGCTATCCCATCACCTTGTTGGGAGCATGTGCCCCAAACAAACTAAACTGTGTCAAAGTTCACTGATTGAGATAATAAATGGACATATTGCCCATCCTAAGGGTCTGTGAGCAATCTGGTCATGCCTCTCCATCAATAAACAAGTCATCAAGTCAAGGTAACTTTGTCTCTTCTGTAGAATCCCAATTTTGGAACTCTGTCTCTGGAATTGGGTGTGCCTTTGAAAAGGCAAACTACTGTGAGATTTGCTGGGTCTTCTCCTGTTCCATTCTGGAGCCCAGCTCTGCCAGGGCTGCTGCCCTGAGCCAGCTCCATCCCTGCCCTGTCTCTTAGGCTGCTGGCTGGAAGGATTTGGTTTGCCTCGAGAGCTGGGGATTTGCTGCAGCCACTGGCAGGAGAGTTCCTGGGCTGGAGGAAGCTGCTTCCCTCTGCTGCTTCCCCTGGCTCCAGGGGCAGGCAGGGGGGAGGCAGCTCTGCTGCTGAGGATGGGGTTATTTTCTCTGCCTTATTTTGTCTCCAGAGATATTCTACCCATTAATCCAAACTGACTCTGTCTCCTAACTCTCTGAAGAGGTTTTCTGCTTTTTGTGGCAGGGTAAGGTTTGTATTCTAACTATAGAAGGGCCAACAAAATAATTGACAAAAAGGCTTCATGGCAAACAAATGGTGTCTCCCAAACTCTTTGTACTTCAAACAGATGCCTTTATTCTTATTTTTTCTTATTGGTATTCTCAAGGTGCTTAGTACCCTGTCTACAGTTATTTATTTTGGCTTCTCTTTTTTATTTGTTACAGAGTTGATGTGACTGACTTCTTTTTGAAATGCAGCAGTGCTCTCAAGGATATTTCCCCCCCACTCCTGGCCTTGTGCAGGGCTGTTGAGTCCATGTGTGCCACTGTTCTTGTCCCAGGGGGACCGAGTGACATTTGGAACCAAACCTGGGTCCTTGGGACCGAGCCCAGAACTGATCCTGTTCATGACCCACAAGGGATGAAACTGTTCTGCAAGCCCAGTTTGCAGAGCAGGAGCTTTGCAATAATCAGCAGTGAGCACAGGAATTCATTCCCCCGAAATGTTCTGGGAAGGTTCTGTGTGTGCCAGCCCTGCTTCCTCCCCAGTGTGCCCTCCTTTGTGCTCCTCTGCCTCAAGGCCAGGGCTGGCTTTGGCCCTGCCCTTGTCCAGGCAGGAGTGCCCGTGGGCAGTGGGTTTGTCAGCAGTGGGCACAGCTCCCAGGGGCTGTTCTGGCTTTGGCCCTGCCCTTGTCCAGGCAGGAGTGCCCGTGGGCAGTGGGTTTGTCAGCAGTGGGCACAGCTCCCAGGGGCTGTTCTGGCTTTGGCCCTGCCCTTGTCCAGGCAGGAGTGCCCGTGGGCAGTGGGTTTGTCAGCAGTGGGCACAGCTCCCAGGGGCTGTTCTGGCTTTGGCCCTGCCCTTGTCCAGGCAGGAGTGCCCGTGGGCAGTGGTTTGTCAGCAGTGGGCACAGCTCCCAGGGGCTGTTCTGGCTGGGCACACGTTGGCACAGGGGTACTGCAGTCCCAAGGACTTGGGGCTTTTCAGGAAGGGCCAGAAAGACTTTCTTTGGCCACTTTTACCATTCCTGAAAGTGAAATCTCTGCACTGAAACTTCTCTAAATAAACTGCTCCCCCTCCCAGCCACGGCCCTGGCAGGGAGAGCCAGCTCTGAGCTCCCAAATCTGCAGTGCCCAGGCAGGTGACCCGGAGCAGCTGAGAGCTCTGGTGGGCTCACACTGTCAGCTTTGCTTCTCCATTGGCTTGGCTGGTTCCCGTTAGGAGAAGGTTTGTTTCCTCCACTGTGATAATTCAGGGAAATCCTGAGATGTGATTTAAGAAAGAAAGTCATGAACTATTGCAATAAATGTGAATCTGAGAGTGCCTAAAAGCTGTTGCTGAATTCCATTTCCAGGGACTGTCCTGGTGGGGATACTCCAGAATTGCAGCTTTGATGTTTCCAAAGGAGCCTGTGGTACTTCTTGTTTCCTGTGCTGGGCTTTCCTTGAACAGTGCCCAGGGAGGGGAGCAGCAACAGCTTCACTTGGAAGTGGACTCTGGTTTTTGAGAACACCCTAAGCTCAGTGTGGTTTTGGTATCACTCAGTACTTATTTTATTTGCCATTTGCCTTAAATTGTATACACCTTTGAAGTGCCAGCTGTGTTTTGAAGACATTCTTACAGTTGTTTCAAGTGAAACTTGGAATGCTACACATTTAGAAAGAGATGATTTTCCTGTGAATAAACTACTAAAACAAAGGGGGGGAGTGAGGAAAGCCAAGTTCAGGAGATAACCTTACCAACTGGTTTTGGAAGTTGTTTACCTAAATGGCCCAAAGTGGTTGGAGCTGCAGCACAAACGGGGGGGAGAAGGAGAGGGTTTGTATTTTGACAGTTCTTGAAGTTTTTTGCAGGGACTACTGCCAGGTTCTCTTTGAAGTCCAAAGCCCATTAGCACGGGAAAATGTGTGTTTGGCTTCAGAGATAGGAGTGTGTATTTCCCTTGGAACTAGAGGAATGTTTCTGTGTCTTTGAATTTTAAATTGCACATGAAGCAGAAATATGTTTGTGTTTTACAGGTGATATTTCCATGAAAATAGAAATGTAAAAGGAGAAGATGCAAAAACCGAGCTCGAGAGTCAGAGACACATCCTCCTAGAGGTACAGGCAATGCTCTCACTTTATTCCAGAAATACACCCATTATCAAGGGTCCTACAGGGTTCACACGCTCTGTTCTAACTCTCTATTGGTTACATTTACTTTCACACACTCTATCTATAACTTCATTGGCTCTACTAGCCAAGGCACATTTCCAGGCCCCCCATCTTCTGGTTTCTCACACCCTGGCTAACAACCTCCTTCCTGGTTTTCCTCTCTGCAGCTTTCTGCTCTCTGCTGCTCCAGGCCCCCCATGTGCTGCTGGAGCACACGGGTCCCTGCCGTCCAGCACGCAGGCTGCACTGTGCCAGCAGGCCTGATGCAGTGTATGTCCTGCAGCCTCGAAGAGTTTCTCAGCTATTCCCCCTTTTTCTTTTGCACAATCCAGGCCTGACTGATGGTCTTTTGCTTGGTTCATCTCTTTGTTCTATGTCGTTCTTGAGAACTTTTATTTTGCCAATGAAACTTCATTTAACTCAGGGTTATGTGCCTCCCACTCTTTATCCAAAGGTGCTTATGCATCTGTAAGGTAATATGGTTTAGGCATTTGTGAGCAAAACCAGAATATATTAATAATCATATATTCATACACTCACATGCATACATTCACACAACTTTCATGTGTGATGGCCATCACTTCATGCTCTCACACAAACATACTTTTGAGCTGTATTTTACTGTGTTTTCTGGTTGTGAACTGAGAAATTATCATTCTTGTGTTTTGCCCTCATCTGAGTAAGATCTAATTATGCATTTCTTGTTTTTATGAAAGTATAGCTTGGAAAACATAAACATATTTCTGCTTCACGTTCAATTCAAAACCCAAATACGTACAAACATTCTTATAGTTTAAAGATAAATATATACTCATATTTTTAAAGCAAAACACGCACTTCTCTATGCAAATGGGCTTTTGGACTTCAAAGAGAACTTGTCAATAGTCACTACAAAAACTTCAAAAGCTCCTCTTCACCATGTTTAAAACAATTCTGGCTATTTAGGCAAGCAACCTCAAGTAACAGTCAGCAAGACCATTTCATGAACTTATCTTTCCTCACTCCCCCCCCTTTTTTTTTTTTGTACTGAAATTAAACTGTTAGGTTAGTTGTTGCATAAATAAAAAGCTTAGCTTTGTTGACTTTGAGCTAAGTGTCCCGTGCAAGGACAGGTCTTTATATGATTTGCCTGTGGCATGCTGTATCTCAGGGGTCTGTCTTAACATCATCTTCTTTTTCACTGTTTCTGTCAAATGTTTTTGGAGAGTTGTCAACTAATAGCAAAATGCCAATTAATCTCCAGTTATACCAGATGGTTGTTTCAGGGCCGAAGTTCCCCTCTCTCAGCTCTTGCACCATCCAGTTAAGCACAAATACATTCCCCCCATGGGCTGTGGTTGGACCAGGCCATTGTGGAGCAAGTGAAGCAGCATAGTGATGAAAACCAAGGAAAACAACAGAGAATATCTACAACAAAGGACTAATAGTAAAAGGGTAGGCAATAATCTCTTTGTAACCATATCCATGTTTAGTGAAGAGCTCAGAATAGGCTCCAGCTGCTCCTGCTTCATTGGGTCAGCCAGGGGCACTTGCAGCTATGCCGTGGTTGCAGGTAATCCCCATCTCTCTGCAGTCAGCATACAGGGGGGCAGCATCCTACTGCTGAATGGAGATGTGATCTCCACGTTGGAATAGATGAACAGGAGTGTTTAATCTCACGGGGTCAGATTGCAGAATGAATCTGTGGAATTTCTGCAAAATAGAGCCTAGACTATTAAACAATTGTCACAAAAGAATTTCAAATTTCAGAATTTTTGTAACTTGACCGTACGAGAGGAATATAGGTTTTATAGTACGAAGTGGCTGGCTGTCAGTTACTAATAAAAGGCTGTGGTTGTTGTCCCGATTAATAGAAAAAATGAAAAAGCAACTAGAATAGTTTCCTTAATTTACTGTATTCTGCATCATCTTCCCAGCTTCTGGTTAAGCTCGCTGGAGCCACAGATTGGCTCCTCTATTCATGAGAATTACTAATGACAGATTGAGAATGAATACATTTTTATTTGTGACTCTTTTCATTAATTTTAATATTATCTCTACCTTTTTGTTTGTTTGTTTTTCTTTAAATCTCTACTGTGGTATGTGACTCAGGTTTCAGTTTGCAGTGTTTCTCTTCTCCTCCCCCTATCCTGTAGGCAGGGAGATTCAAAGCGAGACGGGAGAGGGTTTTTAGATTTTTTGCCCTCCCTCCCACAAACTGTAAGGCAAAAATATTTCTTTCCCCAATCAGAAGATTGCAAAGTTGCAGCCTCTATAAAGCAGGAGGGTTCTACACCCCCCCTTTTTTTTTTTTTTCCCCGAGTTTGGCCAGAGGAGGTGTAATACTCAGTTGCTCGGCAACAAACGATCTCTATTGTGTGAGCCAGTAACACCTTATCTCTTTCTCTGCTAAGGCAAAGCTTTGCAAGAGGGCTTTTTATCCTTTTTGTCAAAACCTTGCTTGCTTTTTTTTGTTTGTTTTCTGTTTGTTTGTTTTTTGAATACGATGTTTTTTCAGAAGGGTTTTATAGGGGTAAAATACAGCTAAGAATAAGGCATTTCACTAAGATTTTCGTACAAATACTCATTTCCCGGAAAATCTCCCTAAAACCGTCTGCATGCGAGCTTGCAGGTAAACGCAAGTCTTTGGGTTTAAGTTCTCTACAAGTGAGTAGAAGGACTAAAAAGAGAGATTTTGCTTTTAACAACCCCGTGAGCCCGCAGCGCCCCACCGGACAGCCCCCAGAGTCACCAGGAGAGTGAACAGACCCCCGGAAAGCAGCCTTCCAGCCCGCTCCCCTTCTCCCCAAGAAGCGATGCTTTGCCCGGGTTGCTCCATCCCCGTTTCCCTCTGGGGCCGCTCCCGGTTTTCCTTGCCCCGCTCGGCCGGGCTGCTCTCCCGCCGGCTCTCGGGTGCTCCTGCTTTCCCCCCGCGGCGCTGCCTCGCCCTGCTCTGCTGCGCCTGAGGCTTCTCCGGCCAGAGCGGCTCCCTGGGCTTCGTCTGCACCGCGATCGTGCCCGGGGGGGCGGCGGCCACGGCTCGAATGCACCCGGTTCGGTCGGGGCAGTGTGTGCCGGGCCGCGCCGCGCTCCCCCTTCAGCAGGATGACTGCACGGCCGAGAAGGTTCGGAGTAGCAGCGAGGGTTTTCAAGTCCCAAAGTCTGTCTCCCAAAGCCCGCCGTTCCTCAAAGGCGAAAAGGAGAGGGGGCACTTTAAAGAAACCGTTTCCACAGGCCCGAGCAATAAGCTCGTCAAACACCTCAGCTACTGTTTCCCCTCGCTTAGCAAGGATAGCCAAGAGCAGCTTTTTAGCTGCAGCAAACTCCGATTCCGTGCTTGCAGCAAATGCCAGGGGGAAGGTAGCGACCCTTCTCCCTCGGTTCGCGCCGACTGGCCCACGACCGAAACGCCTCTGTCCAGCTTCTCTCAGCCTCTCACGTCTCCCACCGCGTCCCACCGCACGGACATCAATGGGCTATCCGCATTCTTCTGCCCTTCCGCGCTTTTGATCACCTTTTCGGGCGCCAGATAAAAGGAGAAGATGCAAAAAACGAGCTCGAGAGTCAGAGACACATCCTCCTAGAGGTACAGGCAATGCTCTCACTTTATTCCAGAAATACACCCATTATCAAGGGTCCTGCAGGGTTCACACGCTCTGTTCTAACTCTCTATTGGTTACATTTACTTTCACACACTATATCTATAACTTCATTGGCTCTACTAGCCAAGGCACATTTCCAGGCCCCCCCATCTTCTGGTTTCTCACACCCTGGGTAACAACCTCCTTCCTGGTTTTCCTCTCTGCAGCTTTCTGCTCTCTGCTGCTCCAGGCCCCCCATGTGCTGCTGGAGCACACGGGTCCCTGCCGTCCAGCACGCAGGCTGCATTGTGCCAGCAGGCCTGATGCAGTGTATGTCCTGCAGCCTCGAAGAGTTTCTCAACAGAAATGCATCCTTGGATCTTACTCCTCTGAGGGCAAAGCACCAGCCTGATCATTTCTCAGTCCCTCAAACCCAGTGCCACGAGCTCAGAGGGGTGTTTGGGTGCAAATGTGGTGAGTGGTGGTGGCCCCCGGGAGCTGTGACCAGCTGGAAATGGGGGGGTGTGTGCAGAGCTGGGCTGGATCCCTTGGGATTTGGCTCCCAGATCCCCCCCAGCCTTCAGGGAAACCAGAGGCCCCCGACCCCTGAGGGAAGGGAGTCCCGTCTGCAGAAGGGTTTTAGGGTGGGGAAAAGCTCTCCAGAACAAAGCCTGGCTTCCAAACACCTTCAGCAAAAGTCAAGGAGCACAAACCCTGAAGTCATCACGTTATGAAGTTTGGTTCAAACCTTTTGCTTCTCAGTCAGTTTTAATGAAGTGTTAAAAGGAGAACTTAAATAAGGTTAATTGCTGATGGAGAATAATGGGAAGAAGTGAAGTGGTTTAAGTTCACTAACCATGTTTTCTATCAGTCCATGGTTATTTAATTGAGCATTGTTTGGAATTTTTCTTTTTGCATTCGTTCCTGTGTGCTTTTCTCTATCTAAGGGATGGTTGGAGGTCTTTGTGATTGGTTGGATGTTTTTAATGTCAGTGCTAGGTTGGGGTGGACAGTCACTGTAACAGGATTTAGAGTTTGGTGCACTTTATTCTGTGTGCCCTGTTTGATGTCTCGTGTTCAGCGAGGGCCTGGGCAGAGTTTGTGCCAAGCCTTTGTTTTTCCAGTGAAAACCCAAAGGGGGAATTGCAGTCGCAGCTTTGCCCTTGAGCTGCAGCTGGAGCCTGGCCAAAGAACAGGGCAAACCTCCCTGGGGAAGGAAGGGGCAGCCAGAGAAGAGAAGCAGCTGCAGCCAGAAAGGGGGGTTTGGGGGGGAGAAGAGCTGCTGGGACCCAGCAAGGGGCTCTGGAGGGCTCGGGGGGCCCTGTAGGGAATCTGGGGTCCCTGTAGGGGCTCGGGGGTCTCTGTAGGGAATCTGAGGTCTCTGTAGGGGCTCGGGGGTCCCTCTAATGGCTCTGGGGTCCCTGTAGGGGCTCTGGGGTCCCTTTGGGGAGATTTGGGTGAGTTTCTGGCCATTTTTTAGGGAGATTTGTGTCAGTTTTTGGTCATTTTTTGGGGAGATTTGTGTCAGTTTCTGGCCATTTTTTGGGGAGATTTGTGTCAGTTTCTGGCCATTTTTTGGGGAGATTTGGGTGAGTTTCTGGCCATTTTTTGGGGAGATTTGTGTCAGTTTCTGGCCATTTTTTGGGGAGATTTGGGTGAGTTTCTGGCCATTTTTTGGGGAGATTTGAGTCAGTTTCTGGCCATTTTTTGAGGAGATTTCTGTCAGTTTCTGGCGATTTTTTTGGGGAGATTTGTGTCAGTTTTGGGTCATTTTTTAGGGAGATTTGGGTGAGTTTCTGGCTATTTTTTGGGGG
>NW_024105074.1:36917-95275 GCF_003945595.2 Pipra filicauda
GTCATTTTTTGGGGAAATTTTGGGTCATTTTCTGGTCATTTTTTGGGGAGATTTGGGTGAGTTCTGGGCCATTTTTTTGGGGAGATTTGGGTCATTTTCTGGTCATTTTTGGGGGAGATTTGAGTTTCTGGTCATTTTTTGGGCAGATTTGTGTGAATTTCTGGTCATTTTTTGGGGGAGATTTGGGTGAGTTCTGGGTCATTTTTTGGGGAAATTTTGGGTCATTTTCTGGTCATTTTTGGGGGAGATTTGTTTGAGTTTCTGGTCATTTTTTGGGGAGATTTGTGTGAATTTCTGGTCATTTTTTGGGGAAGATTCTACCATGGCCCCTTCCTGCTCTGTCTCTCCCGAGCAGTGTGGGGCCCTCCATGACAACATTCCAGTCGTGGCAGCCCTGGCACAGAGTCCATCCCGTCCCCAGCACGGATCCAGTCACCTTCCCCGGCATCTGTCACCTGGAAGGGCCCAGGCACCCGGGAGTGCCAAGGGGGGTGAGCAGGGAGCTGAAAGCAGCTGGATACCCTGTGGGGCCAACCCCTCATCCTGACACAAACCATCCCCCAAGAGCCCCCAAAGCCAGATTGCCCCATGTCCTGGTGCCCCTCCCGTCGCAGAGCTCTCCCTCTGGAACGCCCCAGAGCGCACCCCAGCCCCAGACCAGCATCTCTGTCCACAGTTGTCCCTGCTCCCACTCAAGCCTCGTGGGGAAAGAAGGCGGCTGCCACTGAACGTGATTTGGGAAAATCCCACCTCCTTAGGTGGGAGAACAATGGGGGACATGGACAGTGGGAACCCCCACATGACTGGGATCTCCAGTCACTGGAGGCACTGGGGAACACTGGGGAACGCTGGGCACCCGAAGACAAGGGTTAGGCTTGGGGAATTGCTCGGGTGTGGCAGTTCCCAGATCCAGCCCACCCCATTTCCCAGCACTGTAGGCCCGTAACGGGTCTAGTCTCCAACCCCAGAGCAGAGCAGAGAGGGGAAGATCCCCTGCCCTGACCCTCCCTTTGTCACACCTGGGGCCACCCGCATCCCCTGGGTCCCACTCTGCACAGCTGCCCCACCACGGAGGGACCCCAAGGGACCCCATCCCCAACAAGGCTCCAAGTCCAGCTCTGTCCCTGGATGGGATTTGGTCACAGCTCCCCAAAGAAGCCCTCCCTTCCTTTGCCTTATCTTGCCTGCCTGACGCGGTTAGCTCCGAAGGAAGCAGGCAGACACGCTTCTGGCATCCAGGTGAAAAGGTTTTACTGGAATGCATCAACACAACACGGCTCCCACCTTTTCTAGTGCGGGGCAGGGAAGGTGCCGGAACAAAGGGGGGAGTTAAAGCGGAGCATTCAAACAAGCACCATATAAGGAGAAACATAAATATACATGGCACTGCACCAAAAATTAACCAATAAGAGGACGTGGTTTAGGGCCATGAGGGATGAGGGAAAGTGCTGGAAAAGTAGGGTATAACAATGAGGGGAATATTACAATAAAGAAAACACAATACTAAACACAAAACACACTCTGCAACAGTTCATAAAAGTCCCTCTTTGCTTCCATAGCGTAGTCCTTCTTGAGAGGCGATATTTCCTTCATTTGTCCACCTCCAACATCTCCCCTTTTTTTGTTGACTAAAAAAAAGCGAATCTGGAAACACCTTTATGAATCTATCTTGAATGTATAAAAAGAAGTAAACAACGATGTTAAGATACATAAAAGTACATCAAGGGATATATGTAAAATGACAATCTTATTCTTTTTAATTTTGACGTTACTAGATTGTTTTTGACCTTTCCATAACTGGATTTTTACTTACTTTATTTAATTGCAACAACCAAACAAACTTTGATATGCAACCTTGAATAGCAAAACTTTCAACGACAATGAACTTTTAAACCATAAGCAATGTAACAACCCGTGGAAATTTGCCGGCGTAACTTTCCAGCTGTGATTTGAGGTACCAAAGTAAAGAAAATAGAGATTAGTCATTAATTCAAGAAGAAGGACAAACAGAATTTATGAAATTAAGCAAAGGTCAGTTACTAAAACATTTCTCCTAGTTTGTCAGGATAATGCATTTGAGGTAGCTCTTGTTGCGTTTTTTAAGCTCACACACACACACACACATTCACACGAACTCTCCCCGTGGCCACCATCACTCATGCGAACACGCTTTTAAGTTTATTTTATCATGTCGCTCTTTATAAAATAAACTTTTGTTTTAGCAAACATATTTCTTGTAAAACATAAATTTTCAATTCAAAACTCAAAGCCATATAAACTTTTCTATTACTCAGGGATAAGACAGCTATTCAAAAATACAGAATTTCACATAAAACCCGATTTTTGTTACCAAACAATTCGCAAGGCCATCATTTGGCTCTGTCTCCCCCTGTTCCCCCTTTCTTGTTTTTATTAGTAGATGGATTGCAGGGGGACGAAGGGTTGCACACGCCGAAATTAAATTGCGAGGTCAGGTATTACATGAAATAAAAGGTATGAACTCAAAAATATAAGCAAGTTACCACCATAATTTACTAACACAGTCTGAAACTCAGTGCAACAGCAATCAGCAATCAGCTGGAACTATTTCCAGGGTTCGAGGTGCCATTTTCCTTCTGGCCTCAGCACTCTCCACTCTCTACTGCCATGGAGAGTGGCTTTTCTTCTTACCACTTCCACATTCTTCCTAAACTTACTCTTTTTCTTTGTAGAACAACTTCTTGCCAATTGTCTCCCCTCTCTTACCATCTGTCGACTTACACAAAACTTTCTTTTCACATATCCTTTTCTATCACTTTTCCCCAAGAGGTAAAGGGGAACTTGCTTTCAATAACGTTGGGATCGCTTCACTTTTCTACTTCACATTCAATATCCACTATTATTAGTAAACCACTCTTTGATCCTTCTATATCACACTTCACTTTAATGGATTTTCTACAACTTTCACATACCTTCTACAACTTCCGCACGCCTTCTGCAACTTGTGCACGTGTCTTCCTCAAAACCTCTGCTTTACATATTAGTGTGTAAGAGGTTTTTCGCTCCTGCATTGTCATCAGCCTACCAGGCAAAGACGGAAGGGGATGGTTCAGCAGAGCAAAGGGACTACAGTCTTAGGGAGCAGAATCATATTACGTGGCTGACAGCATCTTTTCAGATTTCACTATCTACAGACAACAGTAGCTCTCCCCATCAGGACTCATTCTCTTTACCAGTGTATAACTCCATGTTAGTGCAACAGTAGGTCTCCTACCAACTTGTTCATCCTTGGAAGTTAGTCTCTACCTTTAGAAATAAACTCAACAAATAGGTCAACAAAAATGCAAATTTTCATTTCAAATAAAGCCTTAAATTATTCAGATGTTAAATTATTAAATAAGAAGAAATAACAATTTAATTACTTTTTTAAACACATGACATTAAATAGAAAACTATGTTAGGATTTGCTGTAAGGGAAAAGAAAAAAATGAAAACGGGTTTTGGATCTGTTCTGGTTTTGCAGTGGTCTATGACAGGGAGAGTTTAGTTGTTTCCTGTTGTCAGCTTGAAGAAAGATGTAGTGTTGCTCCCAGTGCTGGTGCACTGGCACACGGGGATCTCGACCGAATTCTTGCCGTTAGACGACTACAGTCGCTCTATCTCAGAGAACACTAATTTTAAAGCTGCCGTTTGTAAATGCAAATTTCCTTGAAGCAATCTCAGGGATGTTCTGGCTGCACTGCTGTTGTTCCCACGGCTGCAGTGGTCCTGTGGACACCGAGGACAGGGAGCAGGAACCGGGCTGAGACAGCTGGAGGCAGTGAGGCCTCGAAGGCATAGGTGGTTTGGCTGAGGGGTCACTATGTACCTTTTTCAGTATAGCACTTTTTTCTAATTTGTCTTTCTTTCGATTGATTTTTGTCTTGATAATTTTAGTGACAGTAACAGGACTTTATAACTTGAAATGGAACTGTCTAAAACTTGTAGAACTGTGAAACCTTTTATAGATTTGTTTTAAAACATATGTTATTACATTAAATAATTCTTAAGCCCTATATAGAAATTATAAAAAGAGAAATCTCCAAAATCAATTATCCCTGAGCCTGTGTGGGTAGCTTAGCCCTAGCCCTTAGGGTGGCTAACTCCGAGGCAATGTGGGATGCCTCCGCCCCGAGGACCAGCGTCTCCCGCTCTACCAACTAGGCTAGTCCTTGGTCGTGTCAGGAGACCATTCCCTCGCTGGAACCACTTGGGCTGAAGGCTCTGTGGTTCCAATTTGCACTGTGGAGTGCTAGGCTTAATTCTGCCTTAGCACGACCAGCTTTCCGGATCCGTCTGGGTCCGGATATTGCTGGGGAACCATTGGGCGGCTCCTACCCCGAGCATCCCTCTCGAGTCTTCATGGCCGGGAACACTCGCCTTTGAACCTCCTCCCCGCACTAACGAGTGATGTTCCTACGGTGCAAATCGAGGTGGTGGAGGTTTCCAACTTAGGCAAACAGAAATGTAAATCTTATTGAAATCTGAACTTTAGCTCGAGCTTATGAACGCACAAGAACAAATAAACCTGAACTACAAACTGTTTCTGAACTTGTGAAAGAACCTTATTTAACCATAACAATTTAACATCTTGAAATCCGATCTGGTGTTATCATAATTCAAGGTACCTTAACACGGTGCACCATTTTCTTTCACACAAGCATAGTTTCCGAGTTTTTTCTTGTTCAACTTAAAATTCAAAACCATATAAACATTTTTATAATTCAAAGAATAAATTGTACCTTTCTTCATTTCCAAAACATATATGAACTTCTCTATGTTAATAAAGACAATTACTATAAAACCTCAAAAAAATATATTAAAAAACATCAAGACTTAAGCAAATTTAAAAAACGGTTAGGTAATTTTGTGAGGTATACTTTAAATATTATTAAATAAGAAGAAAAAACAACTTAATACACAAAATTAAATCAGAAATTATATTAGATCATCTCTCCTCTTTCTAATTTGATTTGTTTGTAAAACCACTTGTTGTCACTATGGCATCTCAATCGCTCCTGTAGAAGGTTTTCCACTGGGGTTCATCGGTGGTGTAAGGATGGTTAGATGTTGAGGGTCTGGGTTCATCACTTTGCATTGGGGCACAGGCAGCGTTGTTAAGATAGTCGAAGCCGTAGAGTTTATTGAGTTCTATCTGCGTTAGTGCAGTAGGCAAATTTTCCACCCCCCGATACCGAGCCAGAAACTCTTCTGGTTTTGCAGCCCTTTTTAAGATCCGAAAAACCAGTTTCCAAGTGGGCACTGCCTTGGCAGCTTCTTTGTCTCCTCTAAGGACAGCTTCCCTTAAGGGATCTTTTAATTTGTCCCATTCTTTATAGTTCAGGTCTATTGGGGTGGTCTCTTTGCTTTTGTTCATCCATATCACAAGAGATCTTAAAGAGTCTTTATCTATGGGATGCCCTCCTTCCTCAATAAACTCCTTTATGCGCTTGTATAGCTCCATTTCACTTTTACTTAAACGGGCTCCCATTTTTATGTTATGCTTTGATGTTATGAAATTCGAGCTTTTTACCTTGTTATTCTTTAGATGTTAGAAGTCTTGTGGGTCGTGCCACGCGCAGGGTGCCGCTTGTCGCAGTTAGCTCCGAAGGAAGCAGGCAGACACGCTTCTGGCATCCAGGTGAAAAGGTTTTACTAGAATGCATCAACACAACATGGCTCCCACCTTTTCTAGTGCAGGGCAGGGAAGGTGCTGGAACAGAGGGTGGAGTTAAGGCGGAGCATTCAAACAAGCACCATATAAGGAGAAACATAAATATACATGGCACTGCACCAAAAATTAACCAATAAGAGGACGTGGTTTAGGGCCATGAGGGATGAGGGAAAGTGCTGGAAAAGTAGGGTATAACAATGAGGGGAATATTACAATAAAGAAAACACAATACTAAACACAAAACACACTCTGCAACAGTTCATAAAAGTCCCTCTTTGCTTCCATAGCGTAGTCCTTCTTGAGAGGCGATATTTCCTTCATTTGTCCACCCCCAACACCTGCCCACTAACTGACTTCTTTGTGTTGCCCACCACTACCTCTCCTTGCTTGTCCTACCCATCACTTGCCTTGCCCTGCCTTTCTCTCACCTGCCGTGCCTTCCTTTGCTTTGACTAACCCTTCCTTGCTTTGTATGCACCTTCCCAGAATTGCCTTACCTGCCTGCATGTTGCCTTGCCTTATCTGCCCCTCTCATGACTTGCCTTGCCTTCCGCTCCCTCTCCTTGCCTTGAACTGCCTTGCAAACCAGTCCCCTGCCTTGCCTTGCCCTGCCTATCCCTTGACATACATTGCCTTGATTACCCTAAACTCGCCTTGACTGTCCACTTCTTCCTTGCCATTCCTTGCCTTGCCTATCACTCCCTTGCCTTGCCTTGCCTTGCCCACCCTGAGCTCCCAACCTGCTGCGGGATGGTGGGGGCTCCTGGAGGAGGCGGGGGTTCCCCTGGACAACAGAGGGGCGTTTCAGTTTCTGGGAAAAGCCGACTGTCACTTCCTGAACGGCTCTGACTGCAAGCAGCTCAGGCACTTCACCAGTGCCTTGGGCACTGTGTGGGGGACATCCTGTATGGGAACAACCAGGTGATGCGAGAGGAGTTATGTGTGCATGGGGGTTCGTGCCTCATTTTCTTGCTCCCAGGTGACGTGAGGGGGGTTATGTGTGTGTGAAGGAGGTCTATGCCTCAGTTCCCCCCCCCCCCCAGGACTCTCCAGGTGACATAAGTGGGGTCTGTGGGGTGTGTTTTGTTTGTCCGTGCCTCAGTTTCCCCTGAATGGGGGTCGCGGTCAGGTCATCACAGGTTGTTTCTGCTGCTGCTCAGGGAGACGAGTCGGAGTCCTTCCCCTGCTCCTAAGTGCCCTTGGCCCCAACAGGCAAGACGAGCGACCGGCACTCCGAGCAGGGGGAGCGCTCCCGGCTCTCTAAACCCTGCTGTGCCCTGCCCCGGCTCCCGCCTTCATTTCAGCGCCACTGCCTCACTCCCTCGCTCCCTCGCTCCCTCGCCCTGCCGCGAGTCCTGCTCGCCCTTCCCAGACTTGCCTTACCTACCTACTCTTCAAGCTTTGCGGGCACAGCCCGGTGCAGACACAGCCCCTGCCGCGCTCTCCCTCTCCTCCCCCGCCGCCTTTCAGGCCCCGCGCACGGGTCGGGGCCGCCCCGCGCTCCCCCCTCCCAGCGGCGGTGCCGGAGCGGGGCGGCCAAGGCGGTCCCCGCGCCCCGGGGCGGCGGCAGCGGCAGCGCCGGGGCGAGGAGGAGGCGGCGCGGGGGGAGGCGACGGCGTTCGGCGCCGGGCGCGGAGCCCGGAGCAGAGGGGAGGCTGGGCACGGGCCGGGGGCGCTGCCGGGGGGCCGGGCGGGGTCTCTGTGCGAAGCACAGTTGGGGTTGCGTCGCTGGGAGTCTTTTGGGTGTTGTGGGATTTCTCCGCCCCGGCGCGGGCGAGCAGGACTCGCGGCAGGGCGAGGGAGCGGAAGGCAAGGCAAGTCATGAGAGGGGCAGGTAAGGCAAGGCAACATGCAGGCAGGTAAGGCAAGTCTGGGAAGGTGCATACAAAGCAAGGAAGGGTTAGTCAAAGCAAAGGAAGGCACGGCAGGTGAGAGAAAGGCAAGGCAAGGCAAGTGATGGGTAGGACAAGCAAGGAGAGGTAGTGGTGGGCAACACAAAGAAGTCAGTTAGTGGGCAGGTGTTGGGGGTGGACAAATGAAGGAAATATCGCCTCTCAAGAAGGACTACGCTATGGAAGCAAAGAGGGACTTTTATGAACTGTTGCAGAGTGTGTTTTGTGTTTAGTATTGTGTTTTCTTTATTGTAATATTCCCCTCATTGTTATACCCTACTTTTCCAGCACTTTCCCTCATCCCTCATGGCCCTAAACCACGTCCTCTTATTGGTTAATTTTTGGTGCAGTGCCATGTATATTTATGTTTCTCCTTATATGGTGCTTGTTTGAATGCTCCGCCTTAACTCCACCCTCTGTTCCAGCACCTTCCCTGCCCTGCACTAGAAAAGGTGGGAGCCATGTTGTGTTGATGCATTCTAGTAAAACCTTTTCACCTGGATGCCAGAAGCGTGTCTGCCTGCTTCCTTCGGAGCTAACTGCGACAAGCGGCACCCTGCGCGTGGCACGACCCACAAGACTTCTAACATCTAAAGAATAACAAGGTAAAAAGCTCGAATTTCATAACATCAAAGCATAACATAAAAATGGGAGCCCGTTTAAGTAAAAGTGAAATGGAGCTATACAAGCGCATAAAGGAGTTTATTGAGGAAGGAGGGCATCCCATAGATAAAGACTCTTTAAGATCTCTTGTGATATGGATGAACAAAAGCAAAGAGACCACCCCAATAGACCTGAACTATAAAGAATGGGACAAATTAAAAGATCCCTTAAGGGAAGCTGTCCTTAGAGGAGACAAAGAAGCTGCCAAGGCAGTGCCCACTTGGAAACTGGTTTTTCGGATCTTAAAAAGGGCTGCAAAACCAGAAGAGTTTCTGGCTCGGTATCGGGGGGTGGAAAATTTGCCTACTGCACTAACGCAGATAGAACTCAATAAACTCTACGGCTTCGACTATCTTAACAACGCTGCCTGTGCCCCAATGCAAAGTGATGAACCCAGACCCTCAACATCTAACCATCCTTACACCACCGATGAACCCCAGTGGAAAACCTTCTACAGGAGCGATTGAGATGCCATAGTGACAACAAGTGGTTTTACAAACAAATCAAATTAGAAAGAGGAGAGATGATCTAATATAATTTCTGATTTAATTTTGTGTATTAAGTTGTTTTTTCTTCTTATTTAATAATATTTAAAGTATACCTCACAAAATTACCTAACCGTTTTTTAAATTTGCTTAAGTCTTGATGTTTTTTAATATTTTTTTGAGGTTTTATAGTAATTGTCTTTATTAACATAGAGAAGTTCATATATGTTTTGGAAATGAAGAAAGGTACAATTTATTCTTTGAATTATAAAAATGTTTATATGGTTTTGAATTTTAAGTTGAACAAGAAAAAACTCGGAAACTATGCTTGTGTGAAAGAAAATGGTGCACCGTGTTAAGGTACCTTGAATTATGATATAATTAACACCAGATCGGATTTCAAGATGTTAAATTGTTATGGTTAAATAAGGTTCTTTCACAAGTTCAGAAACAGTTTGTAGTTCAGGTTTATTTGTTCTTGTGCGTTCATAAGCTCGAGCTAAAGTTCAGATTTCAATAAGATTTACATTTCTGTTTGCCTAAGTTGGAAACCTCCACCACCTCGATTTGCACCGTAGGAACATCACTCGTTAGTGCGGGGAGGAGGTTCAAAGGCGAGTGTTCCCGGCCATGAAGACTCGAGAGGGATGCTCGGGGTAGGAGCCACCCAATGGTTCCCCAGCAATATCCGGACCCAGACGGATCCGGAAAGCTGGTCGTGCTAAGGCAGAATTAAGCCTAGCACTCCACAGTGCAAATTGGAACCACAGAGCCTTCAGCCCAAGTGGTTCCAGCGAGGGAATGGTCTCCTGACACGACCAAGGACTAGCCTAGTTGGTAGAGCGGGAGACGCTGGTCCTCGGGGCGGAGGCATCCCACATTGCCTCGGAGTTAGCCACCCTAAGGGCTAGGGCTAAGCTACCCACACAGGCTCAGGGATAATTGATTTTGGAGATTTCTCTTTTTATAATTTCTATATAGGGCTTAAAAATTATTTAATGTAATAACATATGTTTTAAAACAAATCTATAAAAGGTTTCACAGTTCTACAAGTTTTAGACAGTTCCATTTCAAGTTATAAAGTCCTGTTACTGTCACTAAAATTATCAAGACAAAAATCAATCGAAAGAAAGACAAATTAGAAAAAAGCGCTATACTGAAAAAGGTACATAGTGACCCCTCAGCCAAACCACCTATGCCTTCGAGGCCTCACTGCCTCCAGCTGTCTCAGCCCGGTTCCTGCTCCCTGTCCTCGGTGTCCACAGGACCACTGCAGCCGTGGGAACAACAGCAGCGCAGCCAGAACATCCCTGAGATTGCTTCAAGGAAATTTGCATTTACAAACGGCAGCTTTAAAATTAGTGTTCTCTGAGATAGAGCGACTGTAGTCGTCTAACGGCAAGAATTCGGTCGAGATCCCCGTGTGCCAGTGCACCAGCACTGGGAGCAACACTACATCTTTCTTCAAGCTGACAACAGGAAACAACTAAACTCTCCCTGTCATAGACCACTGCAAAACCAGAACAGATCCAAAACCCGTTTTCATTTTTTTCTTTTCCCTTACAGCAAATCCTAACACAGTTTTCTATTTAATGTCATGTGTTTAAAAAAGTAATTAAATTGTTATTTCTTCTTATTTAATAATTTAACATCTGAATAATTTAAGGCTTTATTTGAAATGAAAATTTGCATTTTTGTTGACCTATTTGTTGAGTTTATTTCTAAAGGTAGAGACTAACTTCCAAGGATGAACAAGTTGGTAGGAGACCTACTGTTGCACTAACATGGAGTTATACACTGGTAAAGAGAATGAGTCCTGATGGGGAGAGCTACTGTTGTCTGTAGATAGTGAAATCTGAAAAGATGCTGTCAGCCACGTAATATGATTCTGCTCCCTAAGACTGTAGTCCCTTTGCTCTGCTGAACCATCCCCTTCCGTCTTTGCCTGGTAGGCTGATGACAATGCAGGAGCGAAAAACCTCTTACACACTAATATGTAAAGCAGAGGTTTTGAGGAAGACACGTGCACAAGTTGCAGAAGGCGTGCGGAAGTTGTAGAAGGTATGTGAAAGTTGTAGAAAATCCATTAAAGTGAAGTGCGATATAGAAGGATCAAAGAGTGGTTTACTAATAATAGTGGATATTGAATGTGAAGTAGAAAAGTGAAGCGATCCCAACGTTATTGAAAGCAAGTTCCCCTTTACCTCTTGGGGAAAAGTGATAGAAAAGGATATGTGAAAAGAAAGTTTTGTGTAAGTCGACAGATGGTAAGAGAGGGGAGACAATTGGCAAGAAGTTGTTCTGCAAAGAAAAAGAGTAAGTTTAGGAAGAATGTGGAAGTGGTAAGAAGAAAAGCCACTCTCCATGGCAGTAGAGAGTGGAGAGTGCTGAGGCCAGAAGGAAAATGGCACCTCGAACCCTGGAAATAGTTCCAGCTGATTGCTGATTGCTGTTGCACTGAGTTTCAGACTGTGTTAGTAAATTGTGGTGGTAACTTGCTTATATTTTTGAGTTCATACCTTTTATTTCATGTAATACCTGACCTCGCAATTTAATTTCGGCGTGTGCAACCCTTCATCCCCCTGCAATCCATCTACTAATAAAAACAAGAAAGGGGGAACAGGGGGAGACAGAGCCAAATGATGGCCTTGCGAATTGTTTGGTAACAAAAATCGGGTTTTATGTGAAATTCTGTATTTTTGAATAGCTGTCTTATCCCTGAGTAATAGAAAAGTTTATATGGCTTTGAGTTTTGAATTGAAAATTTATGTTTTACAAGAAATATGTTTGCTAAAACAAAAGTTTATTTTATAAAGAGCGACATGATAAAATAAACTTAAAAGCGTGTTCGCATGAGTGATGGTGGCCACGGGGAGAGTTCGTGTGAATGTGTGTGTGTGTGTGTGAGCTTAAAAAACGCAACAAGAGCTACCTCAAATGCATTATCCTGACAAACTAGGAGAAATGTTTTAGTAACTGACCTTTGCTTAATTTCATAAATTCTGTTTGTCCTTCTTCTTGAATTAATGACTAATCTCTATTTTCTTTACTTTGGTACCTCAAATCACAGCTGGAAAGTTACGCCGGCAAATTTCCACGGGTTGTTACATTGCTTATGGTTTAAAAGTTCATTGTCGTTGAAAGTTTTGCTATTCAAGGTTGCATATCAAAGTTTGTTTGGTTGTTGCAATTAAATAAAGTAAGTAAAAATCCAGTTATGGAAAGGTCAAAAACAATCTAGTAACGTCAAAATTAAAAAGAATAAGATTGTCATTTTACATATATCCCTTGATGTACTTTTATGTATCTTAACATCGTTGTTTACTTCTTTTTATACATTCAAGATAGATTCATAAAGGTGTTTCCAGATTCGCTTTTTTTTAGTCAACAAAAAAAGGGGAGATGTTGGAGGTGGACAAATGAAGGAAATATCGCCTCTCAAGAAGGACTACGCTATGGAAGCAAAGAGGGACTTTTATGAACTGTTGCAGAGTGTGTTTTGTGTTTAGTATTGTGTTTTCTTTATTGTAATATTCCCCTCATTGTTATACCCTACTTTTCCAGCACTTTCCCTCATGGCCCTAAACCACGTCCTCTTATTGGTTAATTTTTGGTGCAGTGCCATGTATATTTATGTTTCTCCTTATATGGTGCTTGTTTGAATGCTCTGCTTTAACTCCCCCCTTTGTTCCGGCACCTTCCCTGCCCCGCACTAGAAAAGGTGGGAGCCGTGTTGTGTTGATGCATTCCAGTAAAACCTTTTCACCTGGATGCCAGAAGCGTGTCTGCCTGCTTCCTTCGGAGCTAACCGCGTCAGGCAGGCAAGATAAGGCAAAGGAAGGGAGGGCTTCTTTGGGGAGCTGTGACCAAATCCCATCCAGGGACAGAGCTGGACTTGGAGCCTTGTTGGGGATGGGGTCCCTTGGGGTCCCTCCGTGGTGGGGCAGCTGTGCAGAGTGGGACCCAGGGGATGCGGGTGGCCCCAGGTGTGACAAAGGGAGGGTCAGGGCAGGGGATCTTCCCCTCTCTGCTCTGCTCTGGGGTTGGAGACTAGACCCGTTACGGGCCTACAGTGCTGGGAAATGGGGTGGGCTGGATCTGGGAACTGCCACACCCGAGCAATTCCCCAAGCCTAACCCTTGTCTTCGGGTGCCCAGCGTTCCCCAGTGTTCCCCAGTGCCTCCAGTGACTGGAGATCCCAGTCATGTGGGGGTTCCCACTGCCCATGTCCCCCATTGTTCTCCCACCTAAGGAGGTGGGATTTTCCCAAATCACGTTCAGTGGCAGCCGCCTTCTTTCCCCACGAGGCTTGAGTGGGAGCAGGGACAACTGTGGACAGAGATGCTGGTCTGGGGCTGGGGTGCGCTCTGGGGCGTTCCAGAGGGAGAGCTCTGCGACGGGAGGGGCACCAGGACATGGGGCAATCTGGCTTTGGGGGCTCTTGGGGGATGGTTTGTGTCAGGATGAGGGGTTGGCCCCACAGGGTATCCAGCTGCTTTCAGCTCCCTGCTCGCCCCCCTTGGCACTCCCGGGTGCCTGGGCCCTTCCAGGTGACAGATGCCGGGGAAGGTGACTGGATCCGTGCTGGGGACGGGATGGACTCTGTGCCAGGGCTGCCACGACTGGAATGTTGTCATGGAGGGCCCCACACTGCTCGGGAGAGACAGAGCAGGAAGGGGCCATGGTAGAATCTTCCCCAAAAAATGACCAGAAATTCACACAAATCTCCCCAAAAAATGACCAGAAACTCAAATCTCCCCCAAAAATGACCAGAAAATGACCCAAATCTCCCCAAAAAAATGGCCCAGAACTCACCCAAATCTCCCCAAAAAATGACCAGAAACTGACCCAAAATTTCCCCAAAAAATGACACCAAGACCAAATCACCAAATCACCTCAAAAACTGACTGAAAAAAATGACCCAAAACTCACCCAAATCTCTCCAAAAAATGACCCAAAAACTCACCCAAATCTTTCCAATGACCAGAAAATGACCCAAAATCTCCCCAAAAAATGACCAGAAACTCAAACACATCTCCCCAAAAAATGACCCAAAACTGACACAGATCTCCCCCAAAAAATGGCCAGAAACTCACACAAATCTCCCCAAAAAATGACACAACGCTGACCCAAATCTCCCCCAAAAATGACCCAAAACTGACACAAATCTCCCCAAAAAATGACCAGAAACTCACCCAAAATTACCCCAAAAAATGACCCAGAACTCACCCAAATCTCCCCAAAAAATGACCCAAAAACTGATTCAATTCACCCCAAAAATTGATCCAGAACTGACACAAAACTGGCCCAAATCACCCCAAAAACTAACTCCAAATTGGCCCAAAATCTGACCCAAAAAATGCAAAAAAAAACCAAAACAAAAACAAAAACTGACCCAAACTGACACAAAATCACCCCCAAAAATGACCAGAAACTGACCCCAAACCCCCAAAAAACTGACACCAAGACTTACTCAAATCACCTCAAAAACTGACTCAAAACTGACCCAAATATCCACAAAAAATTATCAGAAATTGACCCAAAATCTCCCCAAAAAATGACCCAGAACTCACCCAAATCTCCCCAAAAAATGACCCAAAACTCACACAAATCTCCCCAAAAAATGACAAGAAACGGACCCAAATCACCCCAAAAAAGGACCCAAAAACTGACCCAAATCTCTCCAAACAATGACCAGAAAATGACTCAAAATCTCCTCAAAAAATGATCCGAAAATGACCCACAATCTCCAAAAAATGACCCAAAACTGACACAAATCTACCCAAAAAATGACCAGAAACTGACTCAAATCTCCCCAAAAAATGACCCAAAAACTGATCCAATTCACCCCAAAAATTGATCCAGAACTGACACAAAACTGGCCCAAATCACCCCAAAAACTAACTCCAAATGGGCCCAAAATCTGACCAAAAAAATGCAACAACCCCTCCCCCCCAAAACTGACCCAAAATCACCCCCCAAAATGACCAGAAACTGACCCCAAAACCCCAAAAAACCGACACCAAGACTTACTCAAATCACCTCAAAAACTGACCCAAAACTGACCCAAATCTCCCCAAAAAATGACCCAAAAACTGACCTAAATCTCCCCCAAAAATGACCCAAAACTCACCCAAATCTCCCCAAAAAATGACCCAAAACTTTATTTCTTTTATTAGGAACAAATTCCTTCTTTTGCTCCCTTCTGGCCCCGCCCACGTGCCCCTATTTCATCTCTCTTTGCTTTCTTGGTTCTGGGCAGCGACTCCTCTGCCTCTTGCTGGGGCGGCAGCAGCTCCTCTCACGGCCATTAGAGGGACCCCAGAGCCATCATAGGGACCCCAGAGCCCCTATAGAGACCCCAGAGCCCCTATAGAGACCCCAGAGCCATCATAGAGACCCCAGAGCCATCATAGGGACCCCAGAGCCCCTATAGAGACCCCAGAGCCATCATAGAGACCCCAGAGCCATCATAGGGACCCCAGAGCCCCTATAGAGACCCCAGAGCCATCATAGGGACCCCAGAGCCATCATAGGGACCCCAGAGCCCCTATAGAGACCCCAGAGCCATCATAGGGACCCCAGAGCCCCTATAGAGACCCCAGAGCCATCATAGGGACCCCAGAGCCATCATAGGTACCCTAGGCCCCTTAATAGAGACCCCATATCCATCATATGGACCCCCAGATCCATCATAGTGACCCCATAGCCCCTATAGAGACCCATATCCCGATCATATGTACCCCAGAATTCCTATAATAGGTACCTCTACCATATCCCTTATATACCCATAGCCATAATATGTACCCCAGTCCCCTATAGAACCCCAGAGCCATCATAGGGACCCCAGAGTCCCTATAGGGACCCCAGAGCCACTATAGAGACCCCAGAGCCATCATAGGGACCCCAGAGCCATCATAGGGACCCCAGAGCCACTATAGAGACCTCCGAGCCATTACAGGGACCCCAGAGCCATCATAGGGACCCCAGAGCCCCTATAGAGACCTCCGAGCCATTACAGGGACCCCAGAGCCATCATAGGGACCCCAGAGGCCCTACAGAGACCCCATTGCCATCATAGGGACCCCAGAGCCACTATAGAGACCCCAGAGCCATCATAGGGACCCCAGAGCCCCTATAGAGACCCCAGAGCCATCATAGGAACCCCAGACCCCTATAGAGACCCCAGAGCCATCATAGGGACCCCAGAGTCCCTATAGGGACCCCAGAGCCATTACAGGGACCCCAGAGCCCCTACAGAGACCCCAGAGCCATTATAGGGACCCCAGGCCCCTCCAGAGCCCCTTGCTGGGTCCCAGCAGCTCTTCTCCCCCCCAAACCCACCTTTCTGGCTGCAGCTGCTTCTCTTCTCTGGCTCCCCCTTCCTTCCCCAGGGAGGTTTGCCCTGTTCTTTGGCCAGGCTCCAGCTGCAGCTCAAGGGCAAAGCTGAAACTACAATTCCCCCTTTGGGTTTTCACTGGAAAAACAAAGGTTTGGGACAAACTCTGCCCAGGCACTCGCTGAAAAATAAAAGCTTGACACGATCCCAGTATGGGGGAACTGGAATAATTTATTGAACACGAGAACACTATTTTAAAGGCATCTGGGGCTGGACATATTAATGAAGAGGACGAGCTATGTTAATTAGGGAATTACTCAAGTTTTTACTACCGTTGCCCAATGGGTTAAATATTTCCCTCAACCAAGATGACACAGGGGGAAAGGGATTAAATGGGTTTAGACATGGTCTGATCCAATCATCTCAAGAGTCCTTTCTGATTTCTGCTGGAGCCAGGCTTAATCCATAAGGTAGAACTTTAACAGGTCTTGTGAGAAGGGTCCAGCTCCTTCAGATCACGAGGTTTTTGTCAGCCTTGTTTTCTTTTGCTGAAAGCTGGGTTTGGGCTCACACAACTGCCCTCTTTTTTTATTTTTCTAAAAAACAAAAAACTCGGAAAAAACTTTGATCAAACGTTTGCTAATGCAAGATAAAATACAAAGGAATACAAATATTACCATAAATGTTTTCTTTAACTAGAGTATTAAATTTATAATGCTAACTAAACATGTAAACTAAACTTTGATTACTATTTTTTTTTCTTCAACTTATCAATGCTTTGATGTATCGGTTCAGAGTGAGGTAATAACAAATTCTATAGCTGCATTTTAGAAGCAAATGGATTCTTAAATGGATCTAACAAGAAATATTGCAGTCTTACTTTTAATACCACAAGTGAAATTAATGTTAGCAAGGAGGCTCCTTTTTCAAGGCAATGTACAGCCTTTTATATACCTGAAATGGAAAGTATGATTATGCAAAGGCATTGTGTGTCAGAATAGTTTGGGCCACAAGGTTTGGCATTATAAAGGCATGTGAAGGAATCATAGCTGTTTTAAGGCATTCTGCATATTGCTACGAAAACTTAGCACTAACATTAAAAGCATTAAACCAGTCAGAAAGACTATCAGACATTTTTGGATATAGAAAAGTAAACAAGGAACAAAATGCAAGAAGGAAAAATTCCCACAATGCTAAACTAAATAACTCTGGATTAATATAAAACTTGTTTAAACAACTTAACTTATTTCCATTATTTCTTATTAGAAATTACTCTTATAAAATCTTAAGCTATCCTCTAAAGATCCTATTGACTTATAAGCAATTGATTTTGAACCAAACTTAATAACTTGATGACTTCAGGGTTCGTGTGCTCCTGACTTTTACCTGAAAGTTTTTTAGTGTTTGTTTTTGAAAACTTTTATTTAACTTAAAACATCTCTGTAAATGAAATTCTATTCAACTTGGGGTGATATGTTTTCTGTTTTTTATCTAAGGGTGTTTGTGCATGTGTGAGGTAATGTGCATTTGTGTATAAATCAGGACATATTAATTATTATATATTCACACGCATGCATACATTTACACATTCATACTCTATGGCCATCGAACACACAACATACAAACATACCTTTGGGTTTCATTTTACAGCGTCTTTTGGTTATGAACTGAGAAATTGGCGGTTTTTGTTTCTCACCCTTAGATTAGTAATATATGTTTTCTGTTTTTTATGATAACCTGTAAAAACATAAGCATATCTTACTTCATGTTCAATTTAAATTTCAAATACATATAAACATTCCTATAGTTCAAGGATAAAATATATACTTCTATTTTTAAGGCAAATATATGTCTTTCTGTGTTAATTTAGCTTTTGGACTTAAGGAAAATTGTTATTGTGAAAACTTTAAAATTTTCAAAAATACAGCTATGCATACATTTAAAAACAATTCTGGCTATTATGGAAGGGTGTCTTCATTCAGCAACGGTTCTTTGCTTTCCTCGCTTTCCCCCCCCCCTTTTTTTTCTTTTCTTTTTTTTTGTTTGTTCGTTTGCGGGGGGGGGACAATCTCTCCATTGGTAGCGTTTTGTTCGCCTTACACTGTGAAGCTGAAACAGGTTGATAAACAAAAGGGTTTGCAAAAAAAGACCAGTTCTTAGTTTAGGCTGCAAAGAAAAAGGAAAAAGATCAAGGAAGGGGGTTTTTGCTGCTTTGACTACTGCTGAAGTCGGCAGCTCTGTGTCCGCCCCACTCCGTTTGTCTCCGGGGTCCCTGTTCCTGGGTTTCTTTCGTGCTGTTGCCGCCGGGCTTCCGCTCGCTCCCTCCTTCGCCGCTGGTCCCGCTCGGGCTCTTTCCTCCCTCGGCCCTTTCCCGGAGCCCCCCGGGGATTCTGTGGGATCCTCTCCGCCGCCCACGCTCCATAGCCCCGGTTTTTGCACACCTCGTGCGCTGCTTGCGTTTGTTTTTCGCGGTGCCTCTGTCGTTTGTGTGTTTCGGGGTTCCGGGTCCTTCCTGCCTTCTGAGTGGTTCCCGCTCGGGTCCCGCTGCTGCTTCCCTCGGCGCGGGTCTCTCGATCTCGTTGTTTGCTGGGGCGCCGGAGGTGGCGGCCCTTCCTCAGGGACCTGCTCAGGGTGTTGACCTCGCGCCTCTGGCCGCTGTTTGGGCCCTCGCCGGCAACAAGTCTACTCGCCGCTAAAGCCAGCTCCGGAGCTCCGGCTCTGTCCCCGCGCCGGCAACAGGTCTACCCGCCGCTAAGGCCAGCTCCGGAGCTCCGGCTCTAAGTCCCCCCGCCGACAACAGGTCTACCCGCCGCTAAAGCCAGCTCCGGAGCTCCGGCTCTAAGTCCCCCCGCCGACAACAGGTCTACCCGCCGCTAAAGCCAGCTCCGGAGCTCCGGCTCTAAGTCCCCCCGCCGACAACAGGTCTACCCGCCGCCGGGGCCCCGCGCGCGGCACCTTCCCCGCCCAGGCGCCGCCCCGTCCGCCCGGGGCCGCCGACGCCGGCAGTTAGTTTTACCTTACTGATGATGTGTGGTTGCAATAGTAATCCTGCTCAGTACGAGAGGAACCGCAGGTTCAGACCCCTGGTGCGTGCGCTTGGCTGAGGAGCCACTGGCGCGAGGCTACCATCTGCGGGCTTATGACTGAACGCCTCTAAGTCAGAATCCCGCCTAGACGTAGCGATACCGCAGCGCCGCCGGCGCCTCGGTGGGCTCGCGATAGCCGGCCGCCCGCCCCCCGGGGCGGGCCCGGTGCGGAGCGCCGCTCGTGGTCGGGAGCGGAGGGGCGGACGGACGCGGCGCCGCCTCTCCCCCGTCGCGTACCGCATGATCGTGGGGCACCCGGCGCTAAATCATTCGTAGACGACCTGATTCTGGGTCAGGGTTTCGTACGTAGCAGAGCAGCTCCCTCGCTGCGATCTATTGAGAATCAGCCCTCGACACAAGCTTTTGTCCACCGATCGCTCGCTGACAGACGGCGGGTCGGGTGCTGACAGGGGGCCCCGGCGCCGCGCTCGGCCCAGCTTCCCTCCGCGCGGGTCCAAGGCCCGAGACGCGGGGTCCCGGGGGCCGGGCCTAAGGGCGAGAGAGAGAAGGGGGACGCGCGCGCTTGGGACGCCGGCGGCGGCCCGTCCTTCCCTCCGTGCGGGTCCCGGGCCCGGTACGCGGGGCGGGGGCTCGGGGGCGCTCCGGTGCTGAGGGGCGGCAGCAAAGGGGGCCCCTCGCCGCAGAGCGGAGGGGCCCCGCTGCCGACATCTCCCCGCTAGGGGTTAGACCTGGTGACCCCCCGGCACAGCAGGAAGCGGCCGAGCCTCGGCGCCCCCGGGCGCGCCTGGGCGGTGCGGGCTGGAGGCGGTTCCGTCCCCACCCCCGCGAGCGCGGGTGTGGCGCCGAGGGTTGGCTCTCCCCGTTGCCGGGTGAGGGGGGTAGACCTGCTGCCGGCGAGCGGACTTGGAGCCTGAGCGCTGCGGCTGGCCCCGGCCGCGGGGAGACCTGAACTGGAATATTATTCCTGACTTGTGTGCTGCCAAGTTGTTCTGGCAGCAGTGTTAAAGGTAAAGGCTAGAGCTAAGCCCTGGCTTCAGGATGTGAAGGAAATACGTGATGCTGGGTGCAAGGTGTCTGCAATTGTGCTTGGTTTTGCCTCCTGGGATGGGGCAGACATGTCACTAAAGGGGGAAAGAAGACAATGGAAAACTATAGAACAAAATACTTTGGATTTTTCAAATGTCTCATATTTCAAAATTAGACACACATATACCCCCATACACATCCAAAGAATATTTAAGGCATATGACACCTTTCAACCATTTGAAAGTAGGATAATCTTGTTTCCAAAAAAGAAAAAGCCTGGAAATGGAAATCCAGACAGAAAGCTCTCTCTTCTCTTCCCTTTTCCCCTCTCGTGCTGAAGAAGTTCTGCCTTGAAGAGAGGTGTTTATACCTCTGGAAATCTTAGAAATTATCAGTCCTGTGCAGCCATTCAGCTCACAACAGATGTTGTCTGAGAGAAGACAGAACTTTGGCATCTATTTTACTGACTTCTAAGTCCCCCTTTCTATGAACAGATGAATCTAAGAACCAGGTACAGGATAACGAGACCAGCCTCGGATGGCAGACCAGAAAAAAGGAAGTTCCATTCCCATTCATGCTACAGTTTTGATCCTGCATTCATAGGAGCTACTGCTGTCTTGGAATTCTTTCCTTTCCCCCCCCCCAAAAAAAAAATCAGCTGGCCTTTCAGTTACCAACAGTGGTGTCTCCTTTCTTGTTACAACACTCTACATCATCTCTCTTTCAGCGAGCCATGGCCATGCCAACTCTGGCTCTGTTTGGTGGCTCTGGTTTGAACTCTGATCTGGTGTGACTCCCTTTTGCTTTCCAGCCTGTGACATGGATCCCAGTGCTGTTCCATTGGGCACTTGAAGAAGAGATGGCTCTGTGAAGTTCTGTCCTTCTGCTGTGCTAAAAAATGGCATTTGGGAGTGCAGCTGATTTGAGAACTGAGCTTCCTGCATGTAGAAATCACTCCAAGGGACAGCCTGATAGGCAGTGGTGTCTGCTGAGGGAAAAGCAACAAAGGAAAGACAGAATACTGAAAATAACAGCAGCATGTCTATGCTCAGTGCAAACAGCATTGCAGCCATGCTCTGGTGGTCACTGCAGTAGAGCAGACACCACATATAGATAAAGGATCACTTTGCTGTTTACACTGCAGTGTTTTTATCCAAAAGGTAAGTTCTTAGGAGGAAAAATCTTGGAAATTCATAGCATTGTTATAATGTAAAAAGAAATCACGATGTCACTCAGCACTGATCCTGAGAGTATGTAACAATATTAGAGACACCCACCCCCCAATTTTTTTTCTCCACTCCTATTTTCCAAGAGGTTCCAACTCTGTCAAGCATAACCTGAATGTTTAATCTTCACTTTCATTTATGGAAGCTGGAAGCAGGAATGTATTGTTAAGTAATAGCTATAATCCAACTAAGCTGTTCACTTGCTTACTCGGTGAAGTAAGACTCACGGGTGTGTCTGCACTGACAGACTGGTTCCCTGCCCACTGCACTTTGGGAACCTGGAACCTTTTTAGGAAGAAATTCTTCCCTGTGAGAGTAGTGAGGCAGGTTGCCCAGAGAAGCTGTGGCTGCCCCATCCCTGGAAGTGTCCAAGGCCAGGTTGGATGGGGCTCTGAGCAACCTGGGATAGTGGAAGGTGTTCCTGCCCATGGCAGGGGGTTGGAACTGGATGATCCTTAAAGTCCCTTCCTACCCAAACCATTCTATGATTCTGTGAACTTGGTCATAACAGTTGTAGGATCCCCTCCTCGAACAGAACAGCCACGCACTGCTGATTGTGCTCTGGACAGAGTAAGAGAATATCAACTCTGCCTCTGTTCCTTCAACAATCTTTCAACTTTATCAGCCTGCACCTTTACACACCCCTTATGCTCACACAATGTGCCCCAAAGAATGCAACACACACTTTGGCATCACGCTATAAAAATGTTAATTTGGTGCACTGGGGCACAGCCCTCTCATTATTTCTGGCACTTCAGACTGAAAAACCACTGAGAAGAATAATTATGCCTTGAAACCAGAGAGGGGAGACAGGCCAAGTGTGGTAGATAGCACAGGTGCCGCCAACCTGGCCTGGACAATGTCAGCAGGAATAATGGGAACAAGAGCCAGTTTGCAGCCTGCTGTGAGTCAGACTCTGAGTCAGACTTCCCTCCCTAACAAGGTCCACAAGACTGGTACAAAACCAGCAGCAGCATCTGTGGTCTGAAACTATTCTCTTAT
Organism: Pipra filicauda; assembly: GCF_003945595.2. Lineage (NCBI taxonomy): Eukaryota > Metazoa > Chordata > Aves > Passeriformes > Pipridae > Pipra > Pipra filicauda. Next base: position 59,290 of record NW_024105074.1, read on the forward strand.
GTGATAAGACAAGATATGTAGTTTTTGGACTGTGAGCTTAATTCAACAAACCTGACACTCCAAATAAACTAACTGCAATGGTTTATCATTTGATTATACTTGGGCTTGAATAACTTCAAAATACAAAGCCTGGACACAAAACAAGGAGACCAACAGTGCCAGTTTCACCTAGTTACTTTTCAGAAAATTATGCAGAAGGGCCTTAATCTGTTGCAAATTCAAACCAGAGGAAGAAAAAGAAAGACTCTATATGCATACTCTACTGGCTTCTGTCTCTCTCTTCTTTTGCACTACCCCAAGATATGAAACTTCAAACCGGTTTCTGCAGAAGCCCAACAGAGTGAGAAGCCTGTTTTTCTTTCTACCTCCAACTATTCCACTTGCTGTGGCACCTTTTCCATTTTGCACCCTTGATTCCCACCCACATATACCAAAGGCATGTTCACTTGCACAACAGTACACTCCTGCAAAAGTTAGTTCTCCAGTCCAGAGAAAAACTACTGCACTACCTGACACATTCACATTTAATGCTCTTTCTGACATGTGCAACCTGTGTAGTAACTTCAAATGAATGGGTCACTCAGCACTTTAAAAAAAAAAACAAGCATACAAGGAAATTAGAAAAAAAGATGGGCCCATATATATATACACACACACACACACACACATACATATATATCTATATATCTGTGCATGCATGTGCACGTTTCTACTTTCTGTCACAGCCACCAGTAAAACCACTGATCATCCTGAGTGTTTCAGGGTATGGTTTAGTTACTCCAGAGATGCAGGATGACAAAATATTTCAGAAATTTACCTGAGATTCCACTTGACTGCTGCGGCACAAGCTGTCCCTCCATGTGGTTTTGTCCATAGCCTTGTGTGGCTCCATAGGTTACTGCTCCAGTGTTACCAGGTAAGGCCAGGAAAGCTGAATGGGACTCAGGGGGTGTTGGAGGAGGGAGTTGGTCACTGGAGAGCAAACTGGTGGCCAAGTCATCTGGCAGTTGGCAGAACTGGGAGAGCTGGTGCTGCTGGGAATATTGGGACAGCTGGTAAATTCCCCCCTGGCTGCTGGACTGGCAGTACGTGGTCTCCAGGTTCCCTGCAGTCTCCAGCTGCTCAGGGTAATGGCAGGAGGGTGGTGGACTAAAGCTGCAGAGAGCAAGGAGAGGCAATCCAGAGATTAAAGTAGGGTCAACAGCTACAGCAACCCATCCAGTAAACAACTGTGTTATTGCCAACCCTGATCTGACTCCAACCCCTCCTCCCAGATGCCAGGACAAGGGCAACAGAAACCACTTGAGCCAAGTGGTATCACAGCAGGATTCTTCACCAATGGGCATTATCTTCCCACTCTCCAAAGCACACCCCAAAGTTTGAAACATCCTCTCTTTTGCTTGACAGGTATGCAATTCTGGAAGCATTCTGACCAGAGGTATCACTTGTCTCACAGCAGGTGCCCTGTCCCACTATGCACATCATGCAGCTTTTCACGCTTCATTTAAAAGATACTGTCACTCCTGCACCTCTCTTTTCACTTATGCTCCCACCTAATTCCTTGTCCCATGTCCCACATTCACCCTCGCAGGGCTTCTCCCAGGCTTTGCTTTTTCCATTTCCCTTCTCATCTTTCCTACCCTTGATTCTGGATGTTGTAAGTGAAGGCCTCCCTGGAGCCATTTTCCTGACTGGACAACCAGCATTCACTGTTGGGAGTGTCCAGCGCCATGGAAACAGCAGGGCTGTGGGGGTTGAAGGACAGGTTGGTGGCCCTGCGGACGGGAGGAGGGCCGGGAAGGCTCGGGAAGCACTCCACTCTGCTGGAGTTGAAGCTGTCCACTCTGCTGGAGTTGAAGCTGTCCACTCTGCTGGAGTTGAAGCTGTCCACTCTGCTGGAGTTGAAGCTGTCCACTCTGCTGGAGTTGAAGCTGTCCACTCTGCTGGAGTTGAAGCTGTCCACTCTGCTGGAGTTGAAGCTGTCCACTCTGCTGGAGTTGAAGCTGTCCACTCTGCTGGAGTTGAAGCTGTCCACTCTGCTGGAGTTGAAGCTGTCCACTCTGTTGGAGTTGAAGCTGTCCACTCTGTTGGAGTTGAAGCTGTCCACTCTGTTGGAGTTGAAGCTGTCCACTCTGTTGGAGTTGAAGCTGTCCACTCTGCTGGAGTTGAAGCTGTCCACTCTGCTGCAGTTGAAGCCGAGCTGTAGCGACATCTTTGCCTGAACTTCTTCACAAGATGCCACTGTTCCTGCCACGGAGGAGGCTGTGAATGAAAAGAGAGACTGTCACACCGGGCTGTCATAGCAGGAATGAACAGGAGCAAGCAGAGGGAAGGAGGAACAGAACAGAAAAGCAAGAAGCCAGACATTAACTGGTGGGAATAAAATTGAGCAAGTACCGGCATTGCTGTAGAGAAGCACAAGGAAGTACTAGCAAGTTCTCTGGAGCACAGGATGGTGTTTATTGGCTAAATAAAATTACCTTCATGATTTCAGCCTCTGCATATTATATTTATTCAGCTCTCAAGAAGGCAGCCAAGTGAAGCAAAGTACTTCCTGGAAAAAAGCCAGGAATTATCCCCCAGTCATCTTCCATCACTACTGTCCTCTGGGAGGAGTGTGCTGCACTCAACTCAAAAAGATTACCCTTTTGAAAAATTTAACTGTGGCTTGAAAGAAACAAAAACGTGCACGTGCACATCCACATCCTCAGTCATTGTTTTGACCATATTTTCACTCAGATGAGTCGTGCCAGAAACAAAAATTAAAAGAGCAGAGATGTCAGCTGAAGATCTTCTGGAAAAAGAAGCTGGGACACAGAAAAAGAAACCAACACCTTTTGGTTCCTAGAATCTTGTTTGGTGACCTCTCTCCTCAGTCACTGCTGGAAAATGAGAGAGGAAGAGTTTCTTACAGAAGAGCCTCTGTGGAAACAGGACAATAGAGGACATTAAAGGTCAGAATCACATATGCTGGTGATCCAGAGTAACAACTATACGCAGAAGTTCAAGGAGCTTGCACATGGGGCAAGAGAACCAGATTTTCTTTCATTATGGCAATTAGCAAATGATTTCTCTCTTCACAAGTTTAAATGATTTTTTGAGTCTAGCTGGGCTGAACCAGCCAACTGTTCAGGTAAAGCTGGTCTACTCCCACTCCTAGGAAAGCTTTATGGAGAGTTTACAGTTGTACTTCACCCTTGCAGGCATACAGGGTGCAAGGTATGTACCTGGTATGCAATGCACTCCACCAGGTACGAATGAAAGGCCTCAAGCATCAAACCTAAAGATGCCACAGCAAGCATTAGCAACCTTCGGAGAATTTTGGAATGCAAGCCCAGAGAGCTGATGAGGAGATTCCACTTCAACACCTCATAGCACTGTTTCTCAGATTCCCCATCACACTGTGCATTTCTGTCTCTCTTATTGCATCTTCCCACATGCAGTTTTTACCAACTCTCTGCAACCATGGAGAGAGGGAATCATGGTGTTTCAATGAAAACTTTTCAAGTTTCAATAACCTTGATTTTGGGCTCATTTAGAAAACCGGAGCAAGAGCTAGGATGGCATCTCTCAAGCATTCACATGCCCATGCAATTCTCAGCGGTTTATTTTTTCTGTTTGAACATACTATTTATCCATGTCAGGCAGCATCTGTGATATACCTGTCCCACTCCCGGTGTTTGACATAGCACAGATCTACTCCCACACAACAAAGCACAAGGAAGCCAATATTTAGTGTCCTCAAAATCAAAATGGCTTAGCCAGAAATGAAACTGAAGATCTCTCCTGATTTTTTTTTTAAAACCTTCATTTGCACAGGTTCTCCTAACCATCGTGTCCCAGAATGTTCACACAAACATTATGAAACATACCTACCTGAAAACCAGTCTACATCCAGGTAAAGCTTCAGTTCAGTAATGACATTAGGGTGAGCTGTTCTGCAGATGGCACTAGTCTTCCTCAGGATGAATACAAGCAGCCCAGGAAGTCACTTCTAATCCCACTTTCACATCTACTAAAAATTAAGTTGTTTTTTGAAATATTTGCAATACTTAGGTGTAGATAATCTTTGTGGGTCATGGCACTAGGACCCCCAGGCAAAGAGATTGTGAAGGGACACCCATGGCCTCCAAAGAGCTGGTTTAGCCTTTTCTCAAGACTCCTCTGCTTCTCAGTCCTTTCAAAGACAGATGGCTTTATTCAGATGCCTTCTGAATAAAGTCACAAATGCAGTGGGAATAAACAATTCCCAGAGAAGCAATATCTGCTAAATCTGACATATTTACAGAAGATTCCAGAATTGTTTGATGGAGAATTCTGATCACTGGCTTGAGATAATACCTACATTTTACTATTCTGTTGCTTTTCCTGACACTGATATAGAGATAAATAACCTCAGAAGGCTTTCCAGTGAACACGGGAATGTAACAGCAGAATTTTTGTTTATCACTTCCATTATTTCTGGATTTTCAGTCCATGAGACAGCCTTGGGAATTTTTGGAGAGCAATTTAATAATTTGCAGCTTCAGATCTCTGAACCAGCCCTGGTTAAGACATGTGCCTTAACTCAAGAATGTCTGTTCTAAGTCTCCACCCACACAGCTGCCTTACCCCTACTATAGCTGCTTCCTCAACATCCTGGCAGAGTTCAGAGATCCATTCTTTAGTGCAAACAGCTTCCAATGAGTGGGACAGAGTCTTAAAGTAACAGAAAGGGATGTGTGTTTTTCTGCTGGCATGACTGGGATGTCTGTCTTTCACGAGTCGTGAAGGAGACTGAGGCTTGTCCTAGAGATGTATCCGTGAACTTACAGCAGGGCCTGGTTTCACAAGCCTGTGTCACACACTGATGTCACAAACAGTTTCTTTTAATGCTGAGTAATTACAGCCTTTCGTGCAAATGACATCTTGAAAGTAGAAAAAAAATATTACTCAAACTTAGGAGCAATGGCCTCTTCATTTAATTGGAGTGATGGTCAATGAACCAATTCAGTTTCCAACTGCATTGCTTTGAGAAGCCTGTCAGTCTGATCCTCTTCTGGATTTTCAGTAGGCCAGAACCTACCACTTGTTCAAAAGATATGATTCCTGCTTGCCATGTCAGCTACACATCATCAGCTTTAAAGTAATTTGTTCAAAAGCCAGAATCCTGTGAGTGAAATAAAAATATGGGGGTTTTTATAAATAGACGTATCGTGAAGTTGTGAGATATCCAAGTTCCAAGAGCTGAACTTGGGTATCAGGGTCTCTTTCGGCAGGATAAGGGAAATGAGAAAATTCTTAAAAATTCAATCTTTTAGGGCCATTTTGTACACGAGGTTCCTTTTCTCTTTGGGCTAAGAACAAAGGAAGATCCATCACCTTTGACAGGGGATGGCTTGCAGCCAACTGGGAAAAAGGGAAAGCCCCTTTTCAGAGAAAAGAAACCTTTTTAGGTGAAGATGAATACATTAAAACTTATCTGAAAAGGGTGGGATTTTGCGAAACTATAAAATGTATGGAATTTAAACCGAAGGTGTCTTTTTCCCTGGAAACTCGGTGCGAGAAAGACCCAATGTGTTGAATAAATTCTTCCTTGTTTCTTTGTTCCCTAAGTTTATGCCGTCTTTCTAAATTTAAAGAGAGGGATATTTCCCACAAAATCATTAGAGCTTGTCGTTCACTCTTCTCTGACAGATCATATCCAGCTTCATCCAATTGCTCTCAAGACTTCCACAGCCATTCCACCTCTGACAGTTATCTGCACAGATTGGGCTCCTGACAGGTGTCCTCACAATACAGCCACATGAAACAAAGGATTTCCTGCAAAATCACCAGTGGGGCAGAAAAATCTCCTCCCACAAAAAAGTTCCAGAGGAACTTTTCTTTCTAAAGGGTTAACTCAAAAAAAATCATAAGCCAATGCTTTAAGTCAATGAATCACAGATATATTTATACCAGTAAGGAATCTCAGGAAAACAAGAACAACTTTAAAGAACTGCCAGTGTCAAAAAAATCTATTAATCTCAAGCATGCTGTCCAGCAAAAGTAGTAAAAAACAATTCTGAGACCAAAGTAAGTTCAAAATGGAAGTTTTGAGGCGCAAAAGGCTCTCACAGCAAGCAGTGTGCCCAATACCCAAATCAGAAGCCATAACTGCCATCAAGGTAAGATACATCTCAAATACAACGCGCTGACATTTTTAATCAGCTTGTTTGGCAAACTGGAAAAAACAGTGGGACATTAGAAAAAAAAAGAACCCACAAATCAACAGTCAGAAGTACTGGCCAGAGCAAAGAAAAACAGTGGAAAAGGCAGCACAGAACACTCTCCAAAGGTCTCAGGTAATAGATTATACTGTCCTCATCATTTTCTTGTCCTGCTGAAAGTGGTTAAATACACTGGTACCAAGGAAAGCACCTGAACAGCCACTCCAGCAGGCCAAAATCTATGGGCACAACTGCACCAGAATGCACAGGTCACAAATTATTTTGCTGAAATCTAACATTACTAAGCAATTGGTTTTGCCTTGTAAACTGATAGCTTTTTTTCTAATTTGTTTCCTCTTTTATTTTGCTTCAGCTAGTTTGGATTTTATCCTATTCAAGTTTTGCCTCCTTCATGTTCTGAGATATTCTAATAAAGCTAACAGGTGGACCCTGGATGGCTCTATTTCTTGGCAAGTTTTTTTTTATGAATGAATTCAGGTCACATTGTCTTCCATTTTCCCTGTTTCAGTTTTTGCTTTCTTAAAGAGAAAAGTCTGCCTATGCAATGCTAGATAACAAGCAAACAAACAAAAAGCAAATTTTATTGTTTTATTCCCCATAGCTGTTACCCTGCATCTAGTTAAGGCAAAACTGCAACTGCAGCTTTCCATGCCATTGTGCCCTGCAGATCTCTCTTCTATGAGGACTCTTTACACCAAATATCAGTCTTCTTCCTCAAAGAGTGCACCAACTTAGGTCTCTACTCTGCCCAGGCACCAGTTCTCCCATGACTTGTAGGAATGTAATTTTTAGGACTTCTAACTTCCATCTGATTAGAGTAGAACAAATTTGGAGGGCAGGGTGGGTTTCATAAATAAAGAGGGCAGCATGTGGCTCATTACACAAACCTTATTCCTCCCTTCCCTCAGGCAACCGGGTCCAAAACCACTCACCAAACCTCACAGTTTGTGTGCACTACCAAAGCAAGCCTCTTTTCTGAACAGTGACTTAAAAAAGGTACTTTTTTTAATCCCCTCAAACAGATCTGTATCTGGAAAGTATTTACCAGCCTTAGCTGACACAAATAGATTTCATTACTTCTTGCCCAGCCTGATTTAAAGAGAACAAGGGGAGGCTTGTTCCCTCACACAGATCTAGTGGAACGAAGTAAAGTCTCGTTTCCACACATCCCTAGCACTGAAGACACAGGGGTTTCAGACAAGCAGAGGAAGCCTGTGTTTCCTAAAAGCTGGATGCACACACAGCAAATGCAATAGGAGGCAGTCAGCAGCAAGCTGAAAGGATTCCAGCAGTAAAAACCCAGCTCTCTTTATCACTCATTTTCCACATACTCATTTCACCCTCAGGGACATTCACTTGCCCTTTTTCTTCCTTACACACTGCACCAAGAATTCAGGTGGGACCTTTCTCTCCTATCAGGAGGATTGCTTGTCTTTTCCACATGGAGAATTGCATCCCAGCGTGCAGATTCCCCAGAAAGAAATGGTTCATTGAAAACAGAGGACAAGATCACATCCCTGAATGAAACTTCTATTTCTCTAACATAGGAAATGGATTCAAACTAAAAGTTTAGAGTAGATATGCAGAAGAAATTCTTTGCTGTGAGGGTGGGGAGGCCCTGGCACAGGCTGCCCAGAGAAGCTGTGGCTGCCTCATCCCTGGAAGTGTCCAAGGCCAGGTTGGACGGGGCTCTGAGCAACCTGGTGTAGTGGAAGGTGTCCCTGCCCATGGCAGGGGGTTGGAACTGGATCATCTTTAAGGTCCCTTCCAACCCAAACCATTCTATGATTCTATTACATTCTCTCTTGACTAAACAGCACATCTGCAGATGTATTTTAGGAACCAGCAGAGGTTCCTACAGCATAGAAATCTGAGGATAATTGGTTTGTTTCCTTTAAATGAATTATTTTGCAAAACCTTAGTCTTTATCTAATTATATCCAAATACAGGGCTCAACAGACAACACTGCTTCAGCACTCTGGGAAGCAGGGAATTATTCAAACACTTTGACCATATTTACCCTGCTGTAAGGAGTGGAAAAACCAGAACTAACTGAATTACAGACCTATTGATTAAATAGGTCATAGGATTGACTAAAGTAGTCCTTGCCTTGAGAGGATGACAGGCAAATTTAAATGACAGAAATACTAAATTAGGTATCTCAATTACGTACTTTTAGCACACATAAGTATTTATTAGCATTCTAAGCTTATTGATACAATCTTACAGGTGCTTTCTACAGTGCCAAAGTACTTTTAAGGTATCAGCACTATTAAAAAAAAATTGAGTCATTATTAGAAAATGAGTTGCAAGAACTGGCCTTAATACTGATAACTAAATACTGGCACATTTAGAATAAAATGAGGGAGCAGAAATTCCAATGAATGAATTACACTGGGAAGCAGAAAAATGCACACAGTAGTATCATATGTCAGCACATATACTGCTTGGGATATCCCTCCCAAGGAAGTGATAAAGTCCTCATCACTTTGGAAATCTTTTCAAATTGTGCCAACTTGGAAATGTAAACATACATAGGAAACGCTTTAGGGAGCATTCCTGACTCCAGGGAATGCTCTGGTACTCCACACACGAAGAAACAATTGAACAGTCTTCAGCTGCCATCAATCTTCAAGCACAGCACAGGTAGAACCCTGGTGGAACAGCACACCCCACTGACCTCCAGCTCCACTGCAACTGAGAGTAAATTCAGCGGCAGCTCCGGAACTCAACTAGTCTCCCTCCCTCGAGGTCTTGCACAAAATGGAAAATTGCACTGCCTGGGGAAGCCGAGGAACCCTCTTGGACATTTAGAGGTATGGAGTACCTGAGGGAGCCTCTACAACACCAACAGTTTGTACAGTGCACCTTCCTCACACACCTCACCCGACTCTGGTTGTAGCCAGAATGTTTCCATCTAAACCAGAGTGTGGATGTGCATATCTGCCATGAAGAACATCATAACCAGAGTAATACTTTCATCATCATTTAGAGCAGCAGGACCAGTGTCAAACAGCTATTATGGAAGAATGCCCCTATCACTTATCCTTATGAAGTCATATTCAGAATTCCTTGCTAGCTTGGGCTAGGACATGAACAAGGACTGCAAATTTGGCTCCAGCATCAGCACAGAAGCACCACCGTGCTGGTACATAGCTGGAACAGACTCAATTAGCAGAGAGCTGCTATACCTCCAATCATAGAAAAGTTTGGGTTGGAAGGGACCTTAAAGACCATCCAGTTCCAACCCCCTGCCATGGGTAGGGACACCGTCCACTATCCCAGGTTACTCCAACCCCCATCCAGCCTGTCCTTGAACACTTCCAGGGATGAGGCAGCCACAGCTTCTCTGGGCAACCTGTGCCAGGGCCTCCCCACCCTCACAGGGAAGAATTTCTTCTGCATATCTAACCTAAATTTTCCCTCTTTCAGTTTGAAGCCATTCTCCCTCATCCTGTCACTGAGGAAAAGTCCCTCTCCAGCTTCTCTGCAGCCCCTTCAGATACTGGAAGGTGCTGTGAGGTCTCCACACAACCTTCTCTTCTCCAGGCTGATCAATCCCAACTTTCTCAGCCTGTCCAGTGACCTGGTGTCACATTTTGCACTGATGGCGTGGGGCATTCACATGACCTTCCCTAAAGTGTTTGGGAACATCCTAGCTCCACCAGCCAATGCTGTAGTTATGGAAAACACTCATGCTGGTCGGGGTCTCACCTGAGGCAGAGGAGAGTGGTGCAAGCTGTGCTCTGAGCAGGCTGGAGCAGTTCCCAGCTGCAGCGTTTCCTCCCAGCACGGCAGATTGGTCACGAGCAACATCAGGCAACGGAGGCACAGGCAGAGGAGGTGCCCTGGAGGAAGCAAAAAGGGTGTGAGGATGAATCAGAAGACAAGGCAAGGCATTATGACCAAATACATACTCTTCTACCCTACAATGGGCAGATCCTACATCACTAGCTGGTGCAAAAAGAAAGCAGTGGCTGATTTAGGTGTGCAAGGAATGCTGTCTTGGTAGTATTTGGGGAAGCAGCCTCAAGTCCCCAGTGTAGGACAGGCAGCAGGGACAATGCAATGAAATAAGTCAGGTGGTCTCCAATCTTTAACTTAATTTTTCCTCTTTGCATTCTGTTTTCTCACTCCAGATTGCCACAAATATATCCCTGTGGAAACTAATTTCTTCCCTCACACATTCACTCACTACCCCTTGAAAGACTATCTATCCTCTCACATACTCCCTTCCCCCCCAGTAAATGTCCCCTGCTCACCTATGAAAGGTGCTACCTTATATTTGTTCAAAGAAGCCCATGACTTTGTAAGAGTGATCTAAGCAAGCAGCACTTCCATCACCAAGTCAAAATCCATGGAAATGGAAAGCAGTGGTGGGAAATGCAATGGGCTCCTGACCATTCACAAAAACATAAAATGAAGGGGTGATCCATAGACCTTTCTATCTCATCCCTTGTGCTCCACATGACTTCAGCCACAGCAATCTCAACAGATTTATTTCAAACCCTCTTTTAAGAGGGTCTACTACAATTTGCCAAGAAATCTGACGAGCTACTGAGGTCCAACTCGATTGTCAGCTCTCCATAGTTTAAATGTAAAGGGGAAATGGCAAAGGAAAACATTTAATTCATTAGGTACCTGTTGTGGAAAGATGAGAAAACAGAGTAGGTCCCCCACCCATAATCATGTGACAGAGGTGACGATGTTGGATGTTTTCTGTGGCCTTTCGCATTCAGCTTCTCCGATTTCCGCCACTTTGCCCTGCGATTCTGAAACCAGATCTGATGAATGGAAAGAAAGGATGCATTCAGGAAAGAAAACATCTACACATGGGGACACTGACAACGAATCAGCAGTGACTGCTTCCACACATCACCAGGTGAGCCCAAAAACCTTCCTTTGACAGAAAGGAACCTCAAGAAACCTTTCTTCCCAAGAACCTGCACAATTCATTGCAAACAGAAAAATAATAGCAGAAAGACACCCCCAAACATCAATTTCCTTTGCTGCCCATGATTTTCAAGACAAAAGAGATTAACTCTGATCTCCTTAGCCTCATTTATCTAGCCATTATATGATTCATCTTAGGAAATGGGAAGATATGCAACCCCAGACTCCATGGCCATTTTGGGTGGGGTTGAGCAGCGTCCATCCCTGTGAGCTCTCTTCCTTGTCACCAGTGGCAGGTGTAGTCGTCACCTCCTCCCTGCCCCAGTCCCTGTCCATCCTTTTTCTGCACAGAACCCACTGTCCCTCACACAGGCGTTACCAGGATTCGCTTTGGCATCACACCAAACGCAGCTGCAAGCTCCATCTTCTTCTCAGTGTCGGGATAGGGGTCTTCCTGGAACACCTTCTCCAACTCTTCTAGCTGCTCTAGAAAACATGCATTGTTCAAAGAGAGTGAGAGATGGGGAGTATGTGATAAACAAGAAAAAAAAAACAGAAGAGGGAAGCAGAAAAAAAACAGAACATTTTTACTATATTTAGAAACACATGAAAAACATAAAAGATTTTTTTTAAAGTAAACCACAAAAATAAACAAAACTCTTCTTTTGCAGTAGAAACAAAGAGCACTGCTAACAATGCTTCAAACATAAGACACTTTATTTGAAGATCTCTCTTTGAAGATCCTCACACATCTGATGGTGTGGAATGCAGTGCAGCACCAGTTAGGGCAGCTCAGCACCTCCATGGGCCTCTGGCATGGGGAAAGGAACACCAGTGCCACTGGCACTACAAGTGTCCCTGTCTGCCAGTGGGTGCCCCAGTATCTACCTGCATTGTAGGAGGTGCGGGACTTCTTCCTGACCGGTGGTAGGATGTCTGGATTCTCAAGTAAGGCTTTTTTCTCCTCTTCCTCTTTTCCCTCCTCCTTGGTTGCATCGTGGCTACTTCTGGATTCCAAGACTGAAGACACCTTGTAGGACTGCTGGGCTTCAGCACATTTGGATGACTGGCAAGTAGCTGGGCCACCCTCATCCTGCCTGCAGGGAGCTCCAGGGATTCCACTTGGTGCTTTCTCGGCGGACATTCCACTTCTGTTGGTACTTTTTTTCTCCTTTGCCTCCTTTTCAGTCCCACCAAGGTAATGACTCTCACAGTGTTCAGGGGACCCTGACTGACCTGGGTGCTCATGATCCACCACAAAGTGCTCCTTACACTGCAACACGTTGCCCTCCTCATCCTGGCACTCTGTAAGGAAAAAGTGGGAAAAAAAAAACACCCCAAAACCAACCCATACCCCACCTCACATGCACTGTGCCTGGATCAGGAGTTTCAGTTATGGAAGAAGGAAAACACCACACAACAAAACCCAACAGTGACAAGAACTGGAGAGCTCAAAATAAAAACTGTCACCAGGACAGAGCCTGCCAGGGAAGCAAGAGCAAAGAAACTGAAATGGTCAACAGGGAGATAGTCAAACCTCTGTGATGAGAAATGGTTCATATTGAGAGTGAAGATGTCTGCAAAAACATTACCAACTGTAAACTACAGGGAGAGGTAATTCCAGGCACAGAGAATAAAGGGAAGGTTGCATATTACAAATACAGTAGTGGGAAAACAGTACTGGGGATAGCAAAGGTCTCTGGACTAATGGACAGAATAAAAATTAATGATTTACGAGCAAAAGAAAGACACAAGTGAAATTGTGGTCTATTGTGTCAACAGGGATTATCTAACAAATGACAGACAATTTTTTATGTATTTCTGTCATACCAAAGCTGACCAAGCAAAACCCATTAATTGTATAAGCTTCTGATAACTGCCTTGAATTATTTTTCTGCAGCTTCAGTCACACTTACAAATAACAGACTTACAAACCAGCAAATTAAATAGCTGGATGAGGACAAAAACAGGTGTAGAAGTGTGATCAAGTTTAACAAAAAGCACAAACTGCATTATAGTAAGGAAGACTAAATAGTAGAAGACAGGTCAGAGAGAACACAGCAAGAGAAATAATTAAAATAAGCAACATAACAATAAAGAAGCGTTATACTTTTCCAGTTGGCATATACTTTTCCAAAAAACAATGTCCCAAAAACCTGCTGGTTGTCTTAGAATGTCTGAGTCTGTGTGATTCCTGCTAGATAAACAAAACAATCAATCAATCAAACAAACGAACAAACAAATGCTTAAGAATAGAAAGTAGAATAACAAACCCAAACCCATGTATCTACCTCTGTCTGGAGAGGGGAAAGTTTGAGCAGACTGTTGGCAGCATTTCAGTTGTATATGCTTACAGAGAAACTTGGTCGTTTAATTTGGGGATCTAGAATAATTCTCTTTCTAACATTTCACTCTGGTTTACTTTTGATATATATTAGTGCAATATCAAAATAAGGGATTTGCTTTCTGCCTCAATGTTTCTTTCTGAAACAACTGTTAGTCAAGGAGTCCCATAACATCCGTCAGATGGGAGAATCTGCATGGAAGTATGAGGGGATGCCAGGCTGTTCCAAGACCTTCCAGTTTGCTTTTTACAGGATTAAGAGAACTAAATTAGCTGCAGGGGAAAGAAACAGAAGCAGGAAGTTATGCAACTATAATAATTTGATCTTGTTAAGCAACAACAGTTTCCACTGCTATTGACATGAAATATTCTGATGGGGAGGGTCAAGAAACAGTGAGGCACAGTCTGGCTCTGTTCTGTATAATTCCTTTTTCCATCACCCTCCTTGTTGCCTCTTAGCTCATCTCACTCATCATGTGAAAAAACCAGTATTTTCTGTCACTCACCCAACATCTCAAATAGGCAATGGCATTTTCAGCTTAGTGCTTTGATTTGAGCAGGGGTTTCACTTGTTTCTGTGCAAACACCAGTATGTGTTTGCACCACAAAATAGATTTCCAAGTCTTGTGTAGGTACTTTCTACCTGTTTTATATTACCTACAGAAATACTCTTGCAAGAGAAAGTAAATTGCTCTTATTTCTAAAATACACAGCAAAGGCCTCACAACAACTTGGGATTGACAAGGAAGAGCTGTAATAAAAATAGTTTGGAGAGAAAGATAGGCCTTCATGGTAATAAAGAGGGACTTACCAAACCACTCCTTTCTCCCATATGGCAAGAGACCAGACTGAACATCACTTTGTCCCACTTTTAGATAAACATAACCTTAAGCAGCAGAGATTTTAACTGACTGGGAACATCAGACGTTCAGTCTGGAACACCTGAGCTGCTGAAGGCGCACGAGCAGGAAGGCAAGCTCTCTTTTCCTTCTCACAACCACCTCCTTAGACATTTCTCGGAGCAAGCCAACCACTTGCACTGTGACAGCAAGACTTCTGAGGGTTTTTTGGGGCATTTGTTACAAAGCCACCTGAAGGCACGCACACGGACAGATGTCAGAGGTCCATCCACACAAGGAGGAGGAAAACCGGACAGCGGGGGGAAGGTACAACAGAGAAAACCGGAGGCAGCGGGAGCCCCTCCGCGCGACAGGAGGGGAAAGGCACCTGCCCCCAACCCTCGCTCAGGTGCTTTTACAAACCGAGGCACACGAGGGCCCCGCAGCCCTTCGTCCCCAAACTCCGCCACGGAGCCCCAGACGCCAGGATGTGTCTGTGCGGGGTCAGGACGCCGCGGGGATGAGGGAGGCGGGGGAATGTTGGCCGGAGCGCCCAGATAACCTCCCGGAGGAGCCATTACCCTACCCCTGGCGTCACTCATTAGGCTCATCGCCGAGTGCCTCCCTCCGCTCATTAAGGCGAGCCGGCACCACCCTTACCCATACCCTTGTAAGAACCCTTATATAACCCTTAAATTAACCCTCATAACAACCCTTACCATCACCCTTACTCAGTTTTCCGGCCGCCCGCTCCTTGTTTTCTCCGTCCGCGCCCGTCCCGTCCATCCCGGCTCGGCTGTGCTCCCGGCCTCGCCCAGCCCGCTCCGGTTAATGCCCCGCCCGAGGTCAGTCCTGCCCCGGCCCCGCCGGCTCACCAAGGACACCTGGGACAGCGGGGGAGGCTGCCCGACCCCCGCACCCGCAGGGAACGGGGCAGCGTCCCCGCGTCCCCGCTCGGCCTCGGCGGGGATGCTGTTCCCCCCCGGCCGGTACGGGAATGCTTCAAGCTCGGCTCGGGATACCTGGGAGAATGCTTCCCGCGAAGAGCTGGTGGAAATGCCGCCCACAGCACGCCGCGGAAGCCTAGATGTTGCAAAGCTCGCGTGAACGAGGTGAACCTCGTTATCTAGAGTGGTGTGTCCAGTCTGGGCTCCTCAGTGCAAGAAAGACAAGGAGCTGCTGGAGGGGGTCCAGCGGAGGCCACAAAGGTGATGAGGGGGTTGGAGCATCTCTCTGAGGAGAGGCTGTGGGAGTTGGGTCTATTTTGTCTGGAGAAGAGAATGCTGAGACAGGATCTCATTAATGCGTATAAATATTTCCAAGGCAGGTGCCAAGAGGATGGTGCCAGACTCCCTTCAGTTGCGCCCAGCAGCAGGAGGGCAGCAACGGCCATAAACTAAAGCACAAAAAGCTCCACTTCAGCATAAATAACTGGAACAGGCTGCCCAGGGAGGTCGTGGATCTCCCTCTCTGGAGACATTCCAAACCCACCTGACCTGCTACCCTGTCACCTGCTCCAGGTGACCCTGCATTGGCAGGGGGTTGGACTGGATGCTCACTGGAGGTCCCTTCCAACCCTAAGGATTCTGGGATTCTGTAGTCTTTTCCAGTGGGCTGGCAGGAAGATATTACTTTTTTAACGTGCTCTGGCTGTAGTTATTTAGCAGTGCTTCTGGTTCTCCGTCAACAGGGGTTGCACTGTCTGCAAAGACAGTACTGGCATGAAGAATGAGCCTTGCTTCACTGCATTCTGATGCACCAAAATAGAATATCCTTCATCCTTTTCATGGTTACTGGCTTACCATCTTGTTGCTCTCACGGCACCATTCTCCTACTGTGTGTTTCCCTAATACCTTCTGTCTTTGTTTCAAGATTCACTAGAGCTTGGAAGGTCCTGCTTCTACAGATGCTTTCACCTGAAAGCAGTTTCACCATGTTAAATGAGTGTAAGCTGAAACATGTGCCAGCATTTTGCAGACAGTATAATCGGTCTAACTGTGCACCTGGTTCAGCCACCAGCTGCAAGACATGCTGGCTGCAATGTCATTGTGGCTAAAATGGCATTTAGTTTGCTAACAGCATTCAGCTGACAAAACATAACTCAGAAGGGATGGGACCTCTTCAATATTAGATAAAAGTGCAAATTATAAAAATCACTAACTGCTTCAGAGGTTCCTGTTTCTGAGCAAGGTTGTGTTTATTTACTGAACTCTGGTCCTAATATCAGCTTTTTCTTTTGAAGGGAGTAAGAACTGTGGAGAATGCTTTCTTTTATTTTCCTTGAGGAGGGACCAACTCAGGTTCCCAGGGCTGTGAGCTTTTTTTTTTCCTCTCTTTAGAGCCACATATATCTATATGTATATATATTTTATACTTCTTTATATGAAAAATGACAGGAGTCATAACATTAACTTTCAGATGTAAACAGTTACTTTCTCAGACTCTCAACAAAGCTGTTTAGATGTAGTTTATACTTGTGCTCCATTGCTGTTCTTCTCACAAGAATGAATTAGTGTAACTGCCCTCTGAGGGTTTTTTTTTTCCGGTATAGAAATACTGAATTTCTTTTGTCTGGATACACTATGTATCAGTCTCCACAGGTTCCTGGGGAAGATACACTGGCACCTCTCACACAGTGTTCCTATGCCCTGCCTTCTTTGTGGATCTTCCTAGATAAGTATTGGGACCTGTTTGACAAACCCTATGCTTCTGTTTAACACTAATTTTTTGGGAAATCAGGTTATCCTCATTAGATAATGTAGGGAGAAATCCTGACTCATAAAGAAGACTGTGATAGGACACAGCAGATACTCTGTTAAACTTGATTCCTGTAACCTGAATGCGCAGTTGGAAGGGGTATTGTACTAGTTTGATTAAGTTTGTACAAATCAAAGAGATGTTAATCAACTTCAGAAAGCATTTCAGATATGGATTTCGGTGGCAGGATGGTGCTGGAGTTAAAAATTGAAATAAATAGTGAGAAGTTGAGGCCTATCTGAAATGCAAGAAATCAAAGTAAACCAGGACATGAGCGCTTAGAAGCATAAGCTGACCTTTAAATGTTCCTAAACATACTCATTCATGGCTGGGCTTTGCAAACGAAGATTTGGGAAGGGCTCTACCCACATTTGCTACAAGCACACTGCTGGCTAAAGAGGCCAATACGAGATAGACACATCCGGTTGCAAAAGGCACAGCAGAAGGACTCCTTGGATGGGATCGGCAAGACACGGTTCTTTCTGCGTTGTCTTTTCTCCTCGATGGTGATCCTGCTGCGTTCTCAAAGGAAGCAGCAGCGTTAGAGATGGGGTGTCTCCAGACCTCCCGACTGGAGGCCAGAGTAGACCAGTGATGAAGATCAGTGTGGCCAAGACTGAGATGTTGTTTCAGGCAGTCCTTGTATCTTCTCTTCAGGGCTCCTCTCATGCAGCAGCCAGTGGCAAGTTCACCATAGAGCACGATCTTAGGGAGGGGGTGGTTGGTCCTTCATCCTGGAGACGTGCCCTGCCCAGCCCAGCTGTGTTCTCAGCAACATGGCCTCAATGCTCGTCACTGCTGCCTGTTCTAGAACAGATGTATTGGTCACATCATCTGACCAGTGGATGTTTAGGATTGTTCAGAGGCAGCGTTGATGGAAGCGTTCCAGGAGTCGCAGGTGATGGCGGTGGATGACCCATGATTTGGACCCATATAAGAGAGTAGACAGCACTATGGCTCTGTAAACACTGATATTGGTACTTTTCTTCAAGTGTTTATTTCACTAAACTCTTTTATGGAGTTTTCCAAAAGCTCTCGATGCCTTTGCTAACCTGTTGTCTATCTCTCCATCAATCTCACCATCCGAGGAGATGAGGCTGCCTAGGTAATTAAACTGCTGGACTGATTTGAGTTCTGATTGGCCAATGGTGATGTGGGGATGATGGGAGACTTCCTGAGGTGCAGACTGATAGAGAACTTCTGTCTTCTTCAAGCTGACTTCCAGCCCAAAGAGCTCAGCAGCCTCAGCAAAGCAGGATGTTAAACGCTGCAGAGCTGCTTCTGTGTGAACGATGAGGGTGTCGTCGTCAGCATAGAGCAGCTCCCAGACAAGATGGTTTAAGGTCTTGGTGTGGGCCTTCAGTCCCCTTAGGTTGAAAAGGCTTCCATCAGTACGGTATCGAATGTAGATGATCATTGAGGTCTGCCGTGGCCCTTTGGAGCATCCTGCTGGAAAAGATTGTGAATAGGGTTGGTGCGAGAACGCAGCCTTGTTTCACACCATTAGTTATTAGAAAGGGCTCAGAAACTGCATTGCCATATCTGACTTGGCTGTGCTGATCCTCATGGAGTGAGAGGATCATTTTAAGGAACTTGGGGGGACAACCTAAACATTCCAAAATCTACCACAGACCTTTTCTGCTCACAGTATCGAAAGCCTTGGTGAGGTCAACAAAGGTTACATAAGGACCTTTGTTCTGTTCCCTACGCTTCTCTTGCAGTTGTCTGAGAACAAATACCGTGTCTGTGGTGCTCCTGTTGGCTCTGAAACCACACTGACTTTCAGGAAGAATTCCTTCTGCTCTAGTGGGTATTAGTCTGTTCAAGAGTATTCTTGCCAGGATCTTGCCAGCAGTGGAGAGCAGAGTAATACCTCAGTAGTTAGAGCAGTCTGATTTATCTCCCCTCTTCTTATATAAGGTGATGATGACTGCGTCATGAAGGTCTGATGGTAGTTGGCCTAGTTCCCAACAGCGCACCACGAACTCGTGGAATTTCGCATGGAGTGCTTGGCCCCCATGTTTCCAGACTTCAGGTGGAATTCCATCAACCCCAGCTGCCTTGCCAGTTTTCACCTGCTGTATGGCCTTAAGAGTTTCTCCCCTAGTAGGGGCAATATCCAGTTCATCCTTCACTGGCTGTTGTGTAATGCGTTGAATTGCTGAGTCTTGAGCTACATGATTGGTACTGAAAAGAGTCTGAAAGTGTTCAGACCATTGATTCAGAATGGAGGTTTTTATCTGTCAGAAGCGTTTGACCATCTGCACTGAGTATCTGCACTACTTGGAATGTAGGCCCATATGCTGTTTTCAGGGCCTCATAGAATCCTCTGTGATCACCCGTATCTGCACATAATTGAATTTTTCCTGCTAGACTGATCCACCACTTGTTCTGGATGTCACGAAGTTGCTGTTTGAGCCTGCTGCATGCAAGATGAAAGGCTGCTTTTCTTACATGACGAGACGGCAGTGCAAGGTGTGGTTGGTGAGCAGTTATCTTCTTCCTCAACAATTCCTGGATCTCTTGATTGTTTTCATCAAACCAGTCCTTGTTGTTCTTGAAGGAGAACCCTAAGGATTCCTCAGAGGACTGCAGGATGCTGTTTTTAATATGCTGCCAAAGTGATTCAGGAGAGGGATCTATGGAATGATCCTCGAGCCTAGTTTGAAGGTTTGTCTGAAAGTTGTCTCTCACTTTAGCTGATTTAAGATCGTTAACTTGGAGTCTCCTCCTTGGAATACCGCCCCTTTTAGGTTTGAACTTAAGGTTGAAGTCAAGTTTACAGCGCACAAGTAGATGGTCTGTTTGGCATTCTGCACTGGGCATCACGTGGGTGTGATGGACATCGCGGACATCTCTCCGTCGCACCAAGATGTCATCAATGAGGTGCCAATGCTTGGATCTAGGATGCATCCAGGTTGTCTTCAGTCTATTTTTCTGCTGAAAGATAGTGTTGGTGATGGTGAGCTGCTGGTGCCTTTAAGTTCCCAGTAGATCCAAGTCCCCATATTCCATAGCAAAGGGTCCAGCTGAGCCCCCAGCACTGGCAGCCAGACACAGAAGTGATTGATGTGCCCACGTCAGCCCCATTGTCACCTTCCACCCTTGGTGTCAGCCTGCCCACAGTGCTTTTCCTGACCCTTCTGGTGACACAGGAGGAGGACGACATTGACCTGGATTTTGGATGTGCTCCTCTTCCTCCCCTCTTTATTCCTCCCCAGGGCTGGGAGCAGGGCTGGGCATGGTGGGGATTGTGTGGCTAGGTGTTTTTTCTGTGTAAGGGCTTTTTGACAGCACAAGTGGCTCCTTTCTATGCCCCCTCAGGACTCCCACAAGCGAACAAAAGCCCTTTCCCCCAGGAAAGAAATTGCTTACCCACTGGTTCCCAGGTGCAGTTGTTGGGACAGCTGGGGAACTCTGTGGGCAGCAAGAGCTTTCTGTCCTGGCACCTTTTGTCTGGGAAGAAGATTCATCCGTATTCAGTTTTGGCAGTAGGAGATAAGCAATTCCATGCTCCTTAAAACAATAGCTTCTCTTCTTGAGGTGTAGTTTAGGGGCAGAAGAACAGTAGCTGCACTCTGAGTTGTTGATGTATTGAACAGTAGACCAAATAGCCTCAGAAAGTGTGTAAACTGCTTCCAGCTGAACTTTGCAGGCTGCTGCTCTGCCAGTACTTCAAAGCACGTTTAGCTGAATAAGTTTATTTTCATCATTACAGCAGGCTGGAATCACTTCTTCCGACCTGCACCTTATGGGCGCTTCAGTACAAAAAGGTGCAAAGTTATACGAGGGGAAAACCAGGCATAAATAAATGCAAAACTAAAAAGTCTGTAAAACATTTTCCACACGCTGAGGACTTGGCCCTGCCCACCTGTCTGCTGAGGCTCAGCAGGATACCCGGGGCTGCCAGCGGGATACAGGAAAACCTGTGTCACTATGTGAATGTCACAGGGCCACAGGTCCCATCTCCTCCCCAGTCAAAGGCCTTGTTCCTCAGGCTTGAGATGGACTCATGATTTGCGTTGGACTAGGCTGGGCTGGGCTAGTTACATTTCTTCCCAGTAGCTGGTAGGGGCTGTGCTTTGGATTTGTGTTGGATCAGTGCTGGTAACACAGGGATGTTTTAGTTATTGCTGCACAGAGCCAATAGTGAGGCCCCAATTAATTTCAGTTTATACAAGATGCTTCCTTCAAGGACACGTAAAGCCTTTATGGGGTACAAAGATGCCCCTGCAGCAACAGGCTCATGGTGCCCAGGGTGGGGAAGCAGCCCCGTTTGCTCCCAGCCTTGCCCCGGTCGGGGGGGGCACTGTGGTGAGGGGGCAGTGTGGCCCCTGGTGCTTTGTGGTGCTGTGGGTTGGGTGGCCCTACAGAGCCACCTTATGCAGGGTGACATGTGCCACATGCCTCGGGGACAGGGTCACACATCCCCCACACCTGCCCTGGGGAACACCCATCCTGGAGGGGACGGGTGCCACGAGCCTGTCCTGGGGCTTTCCCTTTTTCCCAATTGGCTGCAAGCCATCCCCTGTCAAAGGTGATGGATCTTCCTTTGTTCTTAGCCCAAAGAGAAGAGGAACCTTGTGTACAAAATGGCCCTAAAAGATTGAATTTTTAAAGAATTTTCTCATTTCCCTTATCCCGCCGAGAGACCCTGATACCCAAGTTCAGCTCTTGTAACTTGGATATCTCACAACTTCATGATACGTCTATTTATATAAAAACTGTATTTTTGTTTCTCATACAAGGACATGGGGAGAGCCACCTTTTAGCCACTCATACATCCCACAGATCCAGGCAGTTACAGCTCCTTTGGGAACCATGGTTCCCTGGGACTGCAGCTCTGTTTATGTACCAGAGTAAACAGTCTCACCACTGGAGTCCTCTGCTCTTGCCCCTGACAGTTGATTTCAGAGACATATTTTGTTTCCCAGGCTGATAGTCCCAGGCAAACCAGGAGCTGAGACAATCAAACCAAGATCAAATGGATCAATTCAAATGGGATGCTAAACCAATTAATAACTGAGAGGGATCTGCTTACACTGCCAGCATTTACAGTCACAGTTCTGCAGCTGTTTATTGTTACAGTTTTACAGTGGAAATACTTTTTAAAAGTAATTCAAGGCTAGAAAACACCAAACTAATGGTGGACTTCCAAAGACACTTCTTTCTCTGTCAGGATTCCCTAAAATGAGGTCGTTGGTGGAGTTCCTCCCCCTGTTTTGCATACATCCTCCTGTGCTCTCTTGCCATGTATTCCAGGACAGCAGCCACACCTCCTGACTCTTGCATGATCTGGAATTTCCACCCATGGGACTCTGGTGCCTGTATAATCTCTCTATCCTGTCTGTGGGCTCCTCAAGATTAGAATTCAGGATTAAAGTCGGGAGACTTACAAAAAACAAACAAAAAACCCCACCACAGACCAGAAGCTTTTATTGACTGAAATTTCTCCGCTTCTTTCCTCAGCAGGAAAATAATTATGGCAACAAGGAAAAAAAAACACAACCAAGAAAAAAAGAAATAAAAAAGTGCTTCTGTTGCAAATATTATTATTCTTGACTCTCTTTTTGACTCTTCTTGTTTTGCAGAGTTTAAAGTGGCAGTGTTTCCTTTTCCTTTGTTTTTTTTTCCCCTCAGAGACTAGCATCAGTCATTAATTTCTTCTTTGATTTCTGAAAAAACCCCAAACAGATTCATAAGAAAATGGGATTTCACATGTGTCAGAGACTGAAACGGTTAATGATTTATGTGTTCTAGGATTGCCAAGGGACTTGCAGGCTTCTGCAGGACTTTTGCTTTATACCTCTGATGGCCCATCAAAGCCCATCCCCCCCTCTGCCAGTCTTGAAAGGCGAGAAAACCTCTTTTTACCGGGCCCCACACAGGAACTCTGTGCAGGCCCAGGGAGATGTTGGAGGCTTGTGGCATGGGCAGGGACACTAACCATGGATATAATAACTCAGAACTTCTTTGAGTGTGGGGGCTTCCCTCCTTCACCCCCAGCAGATCAAGGCCACCACTGACAAGACATGGAAGCTGCAACTACTGAATTCCATCGCTGGACCCCGTGGGCGGTGACTATATAAATCTTTCCACTCTGCATGTGAAATGACCTATGGCATGGCCACCACCCCACCCCAACCCATCGTTCACAAGCCAGAAAGTGCCCGGGTCACCAGCCCCACAGCTGGGGTGAAGAGGCTCACCCTCTCTGGGGTGGAGGCTTTCATTCTCTCAAGCCCTCCCCCAGACCCAAACCAGGGGGCCAAAGTCATCCGGGCAGATCCTCAGGGGTGGAGGAGGCACAGCTCAGAAACTTTCTTTTCCACCACCACTGTGACCCCAGTGCCCCCTTCCTTCGCACAAACCCCAAACGACACAGCTGGGCCTCGGTGGAGAATGTGTCCCTGAGGACAAGCGAAGGCCTGCAGGAGGAGCAGGGTGGCAGTCCCATGTGCCACCAGACCTCAGCTGGCTTCCAGAACGGCCTCAACTACATCGCCAGTGACATAGTGGGTGGGTCCCTGGCAAACTGGCACAAATCCAGGTTGAAAGCCAGGCTCCTCCTGAACGGGGGCATCAATGGAGTAGAGATGAGCACCTATGCCAGCACAGACTTTCTGTTTCACAACCTGAAGGAAGCAAGTGCTGTGAAAGGTGAGTAGCTACATCTGAAAGTGGTTGCTGTGTGTATTTGTGCCTACCGTTTGCCATCACTGTGTTGTGTGTTTGTCGTGTAGAGCACTATCCCTCCTTGCTTCCTTAAAAATCACTCTTATCCCCCTTTTACACATCCTGTAATAAGCAGGTTTAGAGGAATTTGGTGGCTCTTTGTATGAGAAAAAAGGTTTAATTTTGTGATATTTCTTCATGTTTCAGTTCTACTGTGCCATTATTATGAGTGTATACTTCTGGGCATCCCAATAGAAGCTGGTGTTTACACAGTTACTATGTTTGGGCTGTCCTTCAGTTTTCTTACATAAAATTTTGGAAAGTGTTTGGAAAATGTGACCAAAATAGTTCATGTTAATGCAGCATCTGAATACTACTTAAAAATGTAAAATGATTGACTTAAAAACAGAATTGTCTGACTGAGGACATCAGATTACAAAAACAATCCTTGGCTCTCTAGCTGAGAATGTCTGCAACATCAAAATGAGAAAGATAAATTTAATATCACGGTTTTGAAATACCTTCTCTCTTGCAAAAGTTTAACAGTAAATCATAGTAAGCATAGAATGTGAATTTAAAAAAATGTAATAATTCTTTCCAGAAGTCCCTCTATGCTTGAGCTATTACACGTATCACACATTTCACTTAAGGGCCCACCCTGTGGTGGTGTGTAACTGTGTTCCAGCTGACGGCTCAGTCCCAGCATGGATGACCAGTTGGTTGGCTTGCTTTTATATGAATTGCAAATGTTTGGTGTTCAAAGATAAAAGCAAACTGAAGAAATCTGAAACTTTGCATAAGAGAGAATTTAGGTTTTAAGTATGTAGCTGTTCCTTTATTGGGGTGCTGGTTATGCTGTTGAAAGAAAAAATAAAGCAAAGAAACAAATACCTTCCCTTCTCCCCCAAAATAGCAACCCACCTCCCCTCAATGAGTGAGGGTTTGTACACAACTGGGGGCTAGTTGAGGAGGGCACAAAATAGCCAATCTGTCAAGGAGAAAAAGTTAATGATAAGACACTGAACAGAGACATGCCAGGGAGCCTGTGTGCAAATCCACACACACTTGAAGGGCAGAAAGTTGTTAAAAAAATTCCGTGGATGCAGAATACACAGAAATGATACATGGCTACCAAGATGTGCCTCCCTTCCCTGAGCAGGGCTGGCGAGTTGATCTGACCATATGAGTATCATATCTTTGTTTAGGGGTTGGAAGAGCAAGTCCCTCCTGGTTTTTTAGCAAATATTCAGGAGCTTTGAGACATCTCAACCTCCAGTTTGGGATACAATCTGGATAATTTCAGTGTATTTGAGATATTTGGGAACACAGAAGCTCACTGCTCTGTCCCTACTTTTTAATGGAGGACAAATAAAATGGGGGGGGGAATGAAATCCCATGAAGCTTGTCAGGAAGAGCCAATCCTCCCTAATTCAAGGTATTGGCTGAAATAAATTTCTAGCAGTTCTTCCTGCCTCATTTTTCTCTGATTCAACGTATCAAGAGACAGAGTAATGGGTTTTCAGGTATACACAGAGAGAAGCACCTGCAGTGGGACAGGGACACAAACCCCCTCACCTGATGAGACCATTAACTTCATCTACAATGTGTCTGAGTTTGTAATAAGCATCTGTTGGGGGCAGTTTGAGCTCCAGGATGAGCCGGTCGATCTTGTTGATGCACACGGTCACTGCCAACCTCTCCTGCACCGCATGCTTGATCAGCTGCTCCGTGTTCAGCATCACCTGCAAGGAACAACCAACTCAGAGCCCCAGGAAAGCCTCCATGAAATGCTGTCTGGGGCGTAGGTGTTACTGGGGTGCACTGGGGAGCACTGGGTGTTGCTGGGGGTTGTTGGGGAGCACTGGGTGTTACTGGGGAGCACTGGGAGAGAAAATGAAAAATAAAGAGAATAAAAAATAAACGAAATAAAAAAGGAAATATAAAAAACAAAAGAAAATTAAAAAAATTAAAAGCAAAAAAACTAAAAAGGAAATAAAATGAAAATGAAATAAAAGAGGAAAAAAAAAAAAAGAAACCCCTTCTTGGGCACCCCGTTTCCTCTCCTCCCGCCCCCCGACCCGTAAATTGCGGGGTCATCACCCCTAAAATGTGAGACGGGGACCCCAAAATGCGGGTGGGGGAACCCCAGGGAGCCGAAAAAGCGGAGGGGGAGCCGCAGTAAGAAAGCGAAGCCGGGCGGTCGGGCGGCGGGGTGGGGGGGGCAGGCAAGGTGGCGACGCCGGCGCGTGCGCAGTCGTTGGCAAGACGCCGGCGATCACGTGGTAAGTAAGGGCAGCCAGGAGAGGGACCGGCGACGCATGCGCAGTGGCTCTCGTGGCGGTGCAGCGCTCCCTGCTCGAGTTAAGGGCCGGTTCCGGCGGCAGGGCGGGACTCGCGGTCTCCCGTCTCTCCCGGGGTGTGTGTGGGGGGATAACATGAAGATTTTTTGGGGTGAAAGCGCAGAAATTAGCGAGGAGGGCCGGTAATTTGGGTAAACTCGGTCACCGGAAGTAGAGAGCGACCGGAAGTCCTCCAAAGCCCCGGCCCGGCAGTCCGCCAAGCCCACAGTAAAGATGGCGCCGCCAGGACCGGAACGACCACACTAAAGATGGCGGCCCCGGCCCGGAAGTTCGCCCCGACGCCACACTCAAGATGGCGCCGCCACGACCGGAAATTAGCCGA
The DNA here is from genome assembly GCF_003945595.2 of Pipra filicauda. Lineage (NCBI taxonomy): Eukaryota > Metazoa > Chordata > Aves > Passeriformes > Pipridae > Pipra > Pipra filicauda. Next base: position 85,689 of record NW_024105074.1, read on the forward strand.
CGCCACACTAAAGATGGCGGCGAGAGGCCCCCTCTCCTCAGAGAGGCGTCTATCCTGTTGCCTGACCTCCGCCGCGACCCGGACCCCCGCCCCGCGCCCGCAGCGCCGTCTCGCCGCGCCGCTTCCCGCTGTGGGGACGGGGCGGGGGGCTCGGCGGCGCCGGGCGCGGGCGGCAGGTTCGCGGGCGGCGGCAGGCACCGGCGCGGGCAGACCCCTCTCGCGCCGCGGCGCGCGGCGCACGCGCGACGATCCCACGCGGTCGCGGCGCGAACCCCGGCCGCCCCGTTCCGTTCCGTTCCGCTCCGCTCCGCTCCGCTCCCGGTCGGTCCCGCCGTGCCCCGGAGATGCTGTCGGTGCTGCGCCGCCGCCTTCCCCCCCCGGAAGCGACCCACGGCGGCAGATCCGACGTCGGGCTCTGCAGGAGATCGTCGCCGGGGTAAGCGGGGGCCCGGCGGGGGGGGCGGCGGCCGCTCTTCTGCCTCTCCCGCGGCCAGCGGGGCCTGCAGGCAGGGGAAGCGACGGGCAGCTTTCTCGCCTCTGCGGAGACACTCGCACCCGCGTGCCGCCGCCAGGAGAAGGGGCGGCGAGAGCGGCAGGGCCGGGCTCGGATGTGCCCTGGCATCGCCCCCCCCCCCCGCGGGGAGGGTCTGTGCTGCCTCAGGGACAGAGGAAGCGGATCTTGCAGGACCCCTTTGTTCGCTCGTTGAGCTCGCAAGAGACACAAGGTGCATGAAATCCCAGGGCAGCTGCGCCTGCCGGAGGGGTTGCAGGGAGAAGCAGCTGGGGGGGGGGGGGTCGTCCCTGGAGATCGTCCCCGGGGTAAGCTGGGCGCGGCGGCGGGGGGCGCGGCCGCTCTTCTGCCTCTCCCGCGGCCATCGGGGACTGCAGGCCGGGGAAGCGACAGGCAAGTTTCCCGCCTCTGCGGAGAAACTCGCACCTGCGTGCCGCCGCAGGGCCGGGTTCGGATGTGCCCTGGCATTGCACACGCACCACACCCCCCCGCGGGGAGGGTCTGCGCTGCCTCGGGGACCCTGTCTGTGCTGCCGGGAGAGAGAAATCCTTTGGGAAGCTGGGCTGGAAACAGCAACTCTGTGAACTGCTCAGCTTTTCCTAGGCAAGGGCAGGTTTTAGGGAAGAAAGGCCCGGACGCGCGAAAGGCGCCGCGGGTCTCGCCAAGGGGGGGGGGGGCGCGCGGCTGCAGCGCCGCGCGCGGCTGCAGTGCCGCTCCCGGCCGTGTCCGCCAGGCGGCGACTGTGAGGCAGGGCCCGGCGCTCGGGGGCGCTCTCGCAAGCGACGCTTGCCCTGGGAAAGCGGCGGGCTTTGGCCACTGCCGGCCTTCCCCCGCAGTGCCCGGGCTGGCCCAGCGCCTGGCAAAACCTCGTAGGGAAAAGGCAAGCAACACCTGCGGTGGTTCTGCCCTTTCTTTAGCCAGGGACTGGAACACAGACAAAATCAAGGGGCTCTTTGACCTGGGCAGGCTCCCAGCATTTTTCAGCCTTCCTTAGCAGGGCATTCTCACCCTCTGAAAAGCTGAAAGGCTTTAACAGCTGGAGACGCGCCTGCAGCTGTGCAGATTAATGTAGTTTCTTTGAGGAAACGAAGGGGAGGTTTTCCTGTTGTGAGCCTAAATACCGAGTCTACTCTGCTTTTTCAATCAGGTGACGAAGCTTATGGAAAAAAGACCAAAGGCCTCGAGGTGAGCACATTCTACCGAGTTCTGCTTTTCTGGGATCGGTTTGGGAAAATCACGTGAAATTCTAAAAAGCTTCTCTCCGTGTTTTCTAGTTGTTTTTTCAGCCTTGGTCTAAGTTTCATGTAGAAAAGGGCATAGAATTATTAGAACAGACCAACTAGACTTTCTCGGGAGAGATGGAAGAAAAGGCTGCTGATTGCAGTTCTGCTTTTCTTGTCTTCCCTTCGACCGTCATTTTCTCTCCCCTGCTGTTCAAATAGGCAGCAATTAATTGCTCTGCTGAAGAGTTTGCTGTACTAAGTGTCTGTCAAATTGATGCCTTCAACTCAAGATAGCACCTGCTCCTTAGTTACAAAAAGTTCCTCACAGGAAATTTTCAGGCGTGCCCATAAATCTCCTGGCTGTTTGTTTGGGAGAACAGGGGTTTCTCGTCTGTAACAGAACAGTCGTGGCATTTGCTATGGAATGCTGGTGGCAATCTAGTCAGAAGAGGACCCCGTGCTTCACTAATTTTGCCTTTTTGTTGTTCAGGGTGACTTCTTCCCAGGGATGTTATTCTTGACACCCCGGGGCAAATGGAGGTATTCACCTGGTCAGCGTCAGGAGCCATCCTAACTGAAGCCTCGGTGAGTGCTTTTTGTGTGACTGGACAGTGAAGCTGTGGGAATGACCTGGCTAGTGCTCGGTGTACTCCTAATTAAAGTGTCTTTTACTCCGTGTTCCCAGGCTCCCTCCTTCCCTTCGGTGGCCGTGGGTGTGCCGGACGCCTCTGGCAGGGCTAACCCCGTGGCTTTTCTGTCCAACGTGCTGTGCTGTGTGTGCCTGCAGGTAAGAAAAGCTGGGAGCGCAGTCCTTCTGCTTTGCTTGCTGTGTCTCTTGGGGAGTGATTTTGGAGGGGAATCCCAGAGCGATTTGGTTTGAAGGGGACCTTCAAAGGCCAGCCTGCCTTCCGTGGGCAGGGACACATTCCGCTCTCATCCCCGGCTGGATGCTCCCAGTCCCATCCAGCCTGGCCTGGAACACTTGCAGGGATGGGGCAGGCTCAGCTTCCCTGGGCAGTGTGCTCTAATGTCTCTCCACTGGCATCCTGAAAAATGTTGTCAGCGTGTTTTGTTGGACGATGGTAAGCAGGACCCGGGTGAAGAGGACATTCTGTTAGGTGCAGAGGGAAATAATTCTCCTTTGAAGCCAAATGTATTCAGATTTGCACGAGTCTTGTCTGCCTTATGTTTGAATTGCTTTCTATTCTAGGCAGTTGTTTTAAATTAAACTTTTATTTTGTGTCTCCCCCCCAGTATCCTGTCCAAGACAAAGCTACCTTTCCTCGTGGGAATGGACCGGCCGGGCTTTGGCAATCTGGTCCCTCGAAAGCCTTAAGTGACCTCTTCCAACAGGGGAAGACTGAAGCAAGCGGTGCCAGAAAGAACTGGAGATTCTGGAGAATAAAAGCTGGAAGCGTGCCCCCAAAAATCCCCCCGGCTGGTCAGTGGTCTGACTTGCACGGACCGGTGGCCTTGGCCAGGAGCGGTCCTGCGGGAAGCGCCTTTGCCCAGGCTGTAATTTTAATTTCCATTGGATGCTTGGCAAAGCCCCCCTGGGTGAGCCCCAGTGCCTGGCATGAGCGGAGCGGGCTTCCAGGGAGGTACTCACCTCGTCAGCGTCAGGAGCCATCCTAACTGAGGCCTCGGTGAGTGCTTTTTGTGTGACTGGCCGGTGAAGCTGTCTGTGGGAATGACCTGGCTATTGCTCAGTGTAGTCCTAATTAAGGTGTCTTTTACTCCGTGTTCCCAGGCTCCCTGTTTTCCTTCGGTCGCCGTGGGTGTGCCGGACGCCTCTGGCAGGGCTAACCCTGTGGCTTTTCTGTCCAACGTGCTGTGCTGTGTGTGCCTGCAGGTAAGAAAAGCGGGGAGTGCTGCAGTCCCTCTGCTTTGCTTGCTGTGTCTCTTGGGGAGTGATTTTGGAGGGGAATCCCAGAGCGATTTGGTTTGAAGGGGACCTTCAAAGGCCAGCCTGTCTTCCGTGGGCAGGGACACCTTCCACTGTCCCCGGTTGCTGCGAGTCCCGTCCAGCCCGGCCTGGAACACTTGCAGGGATGGGGCAGGCTCAGCTTCCCTGGGCAGCGTGCTCTAATATCTCTCCGCTGGCATCCTGAAAAATGTTGTCAGCGTGTTTTGTTGGACGACGGCGAGCAGGACCCGGGTGAAAAGGACATTCTCTGAGGTGCTGGGAGAAGGAGGACTCGTGCGGGCACCCCCAGAGACAGCGGGAACGGGAGCGTGCTGCGGAGAAGGAAAATTCCAGGGGGTGGGTGCCGAGAAATTTGTCCTTCCCTCGCCCTGTGCTCTGCACTGAGCAATGGGTCAAGTGCAGAAGTTTCCTGGGGACCCTGGGAAATGATGCCGGGTCTGCTAAGAAAAGTGGGGCCAAAGGAGCAGGACCTGGGTCTGCGAGCGTGGGAGAAACAAGGGCCGGGTCATCCTCTGCCTCCGGGAGGGAGGGCAGCAGGAAAGGCCCCGGACTAAAGCACTGAAGTGCCGTTCCCCAGGGAGCCCCTGCCCAGCACTGAACTTGCTTGTGCACTTGCTGTCCCTTTCCCAGCGGAGCCGAAGCGTCGGGTGCGGGTGCCGGGGGCATGGAGCTGCCAAGGACAAACTGGGAGGGGGTTTGCGAGGGAAGGGGGGAGAAGGAGCTCTTGACGTGCTTTTTTTCCTTCTTCATCCCACATAATTGCCACGGGAGGAAATACTTCAGAGGGGCTTCCCTCCGGATAAGCCCTGAATGTGCCAGGAGGTTTCAGCCGGGAGGAAAGGAGCTGTGGAAGAAAAGCAGCCTAAAAATAGCCAGCGGGGATCAGCAGGTTTTCCAGCCAAGAAGCACAAGGAGAGAGATGAGGGAATGGGGTTCCAATTCCTAATGATTTGGTGGGTGCAGGAATGATTTGTGTGTGTTTTCCAGTGCCTTTTGCTTCCCGAGATGGTTTTAAAATGATGGCTTTAGCAATCAACTAAATCGGAGATGTTGTTTCTGGGAGGTAATGGTGCCAAATAAATGCAGAGTTTTGGGTCAGGTTTTGGGATGATTTGGGTCAGGTTTTGGGGTCAGTTTGGGGTCACTGTTTGGGGTGATTGGGGTCAGTTTTGGGTCAGGTTTTGGGATGATTTGGGTCAGGTTTTGGGGTCAGTTTTGGGTCAGCTTTTGGGGTGATTTGGGTCGGTTTTGGGTCAATTTTTGGGGAGCACTGGGTGTTCCTGGGGGTTGTTGGGGAGCACTGGGTGTTTACTGGGGAGCACTGGGAGAGAAGATGAAAAATAAAGAGAATAAAAAATAAACGAAATAAAAAAATGAAACATAAAAAACAAAAGAAAATTAAAAAAAAAAAAGGCAAAAAACCTAAAAAGGAAATTAAAATGAAAATGAAATAAAAGAGAAAAAAAAAAAAAAAGAAAAAAAAAAAAGAAACCCCTTCTTGGGCACCCCGTTTCCTCTCCTCCCGCCCCCCGACCCGTAAATTGCGGGGTCATCACCCCTAAGATGTGAGACGGGGACCCGAAAATGCGGGTGGGGGAACCCCAGGGAGCCGAAAAAGCGGAGGGGGAGCCGCAGTAAGAAAGCGAAGCCGGGCGGTCGGGCGGCGGGGTGGGGGGGGGCAGGCAAGGTGGCGACGGCGGCGCGTGCGCAGTCGTTGGCAAGACGCCGGCGATCACGTGGTAAGTAAGGGCAGCCAGGAGCGGGACCGGCGACGCATGCGCAGTGGCTCTCGTGGCGGTGCAGCGCTCCCCGCTCGAGTTAAGGGCCGGTTCCGGCGGCAGGGCGGGACTGGCGGTCTCCCGTCTCTGGCGGGGTGTGTGTGGGGGGAATAACGTGAAGATTTTTTGGGGTGAAAGCGCAGAAATTAGCGAGGAGGGCCGGTAATTTGGGTAAACTCGGTCACCGGAAGTAGAGAGCGACCGGAAGTCCTCCAAGGCCCCGGCCCGGCAGTCCGCCAAGCCCACAGTAAAGATGGCGCCGCCAGGACCGGAACGACCACACTAAAGATGGCGGCCCCGGCCCGGAAGTTCGCCCCGACGCCACACTCAAGATGGCGCCGCCAGGACCGGAACTTAGCCGAGGCCACACTCAAGATGGCGGCGAGAGGCCCCCGCCCTGGCCTCAGAGAGGCGTCTATCCTGTTGCCTGACCTCCGCCGCGACCCGGACCCCCGCCCCGCGCCCGCAGCGCCGTCTCGCCGCGCCGCTTCCCGCTGTGGGGACGGGGCGGGGCGCTCGGCGGCGCCGGGCGCGGGCGGCAGGTTCGCGGGCGGCGGCAGGCACCGGCGCGGGCAGACCCCTCTCGCGCCGCGGCGCGCCGCGCACGCGCGACGATCCCACGCGGTCGCCGTCCTCCCGCCCCGTTCCGCCCCCGTTCCGCTCCGCTCCGCTCCGCTCCCGGTCGGTCCCGCCGTGCCCCGGAGATGCTGTCGGGGCTGCGCCGCCGCCTCCCCCCCCCCCCCGGAAGCGACCCACGGCGGCAGATCCGACGTCGGGCTCTGCAGGAGATCGTCGCCGGGGTAAGCGGGGGCCCGGCGGGGGGGCGGCGGCCGCTCTTCTGCCTCTCCCGCGGCCAGCGGGGCCTGCAGGCAGGGGAAGCGACGGGCAGCTTTCTCGCCTCTGCGGAGAAACTTGCACCTGCGTGCCGCCGCAGGGCCGGGTTCGGATGTGCCCTGGCATTGCACACGCACCACACCCCCCCGCGGGGAGGGTCTGCGCTGCCTCGGGGACCCTGTCTGTGCTGCCGGGAGAGAGAAATCCTTTGGGAAGCTGGGCTGGAAACAGCAACTCTGTGAACTGCTCAGCTTTTCCTAGGCAAGGGCAGGTTTTAGGGAAGAAAGGCCCGGACGCGCGAAAGGCGCCGCGGGTCTCGCCAAGGGGGGGGGGGGGCGCGCGGCTGCAGTGCCGCTCCCGGCCGTGTCCGCCAGGCGGCGACTGTGAGGCAGGGCCCGGCGCTCGGGGGCGCTCTGGCAAGCGACGCTTGCCCTGGGAAAGCGGCGGGCTTTGGCCACTGCCGGCCTTCCCCCGCAGTGCCCGGGCTGGCCCAGCGCCTGGCAAAACCTCGTAGGGAAAAGGCAAGCAACACCTGCGGTGGTTCTGCCCTTTCTTTAGCCAGGGACTGGAACACAGACAAAATCAAGGGGCTCTTTGACCTGGGCAGGCTCCCAGCATTTTTCAGCCTTCCTTAGCAGGGCATTCTCACCCTCTGAAAAGCTGAAAGGCTTTAACAGCTGGAGACGCGCCTGCAGCTGTGCAGATTAATGTAGTTTCTTTTAGGAAACGAAGGGGAGGTTTTCCTGTTGTGAGCCTAAATACCGAGTCTACTCTGCTTTTTCAATCAGGTGACGAAGCTTATGGAAAAAAAGACCAAAGGCCTCGAGGTGAGTCCATTCTACCCAGTTCTGCTTTTCTGGGATCGGGTTGGGAAAATCACGTGAAATTCTGAAAAGCTTCTCTCCGTGTTTTCTAGTTGTTTTTTCAGCCTTGGTGTAAGTTTCATGTAGAAAAGGGCATAGAATTGTTAGAACAGAGAAACACGACTTTCTCGGGAGAGATGGAAGAAAAGGCTGCTGATTCCAGTTCTGCTTTTCTTGTCTTCTGTTAGACTGTCATTTTCTCTCCCCTACTGTTCAAACAGGCAGCAATTAATTGCTCTGCTGAAGAGTTTGCTGTACTAAGTGTCTGTCAAATCGATGCCTTCAACTCAAGATAGCACCTGCTCCTTAGTTACAAAAAGCTCCTCACAGGAAATTTTCAGGCGTGCCCATAAACCTCCTGGCTGTTTGGTTGGGAGTACAGGGTTTTCTCGTCTGTAACAGAATAGTCGTGGCATTTGCTATGGAATGCTGGTGGCAATCTAGTCAGAAGAGGCCCCCGTGCTTCACTAATTTTGCCTTTTTGTTGTTCAGGGTGACTTCTTCCCAGGGATGTTCTTCTTGACCCCCCGGGGCAAACGGAGGTGTCAGCGTCAGGAGCCATCCTAACTGAGGCCCTGGTAGGTCAGTGCTTTTTGTGTGACCGGACGGTGAAGCTGTCTGTGGGAATGACCTGGCTAGTGCTCGGTGTGGTCCTAATTAAGGTGTCTTTTACTCCGTGTTCCCAGGCTCCCTCTTTCCCTTCGGTCGCCGTGGGTGTGCCGGACGCCTCTGGCAGGACTAACCCCGTGGTTTTTCTGTCCAACGTGCTGTGCTGTGCTGGGTGTGCCTGCAGGTAAGAAAAGCGGGGAGTGCAGTCCCTCTGCTTTGCTCGCTGTGTCTCTTGGGGAGTGATTTTGGAGGGGAATCCCAGAGCGATTTGGTTTGAAGGGGACCTTCAAAGGCCAGCCTGCCTTCCGTGGGCAGGGACACCTTCCGCTCTCATCCCCGGCTGGATGCTCCCAGTCCCGTCCAGCCTGGCCTGGAACACTTGCAGGGATGGGGCAGGCTCAGCTTCCCTGGGCAGCGTGCTCTAATATCTCTGCACTGGCATCCTGAAAAATGTCGTCAGCGTGTTTTGTTCAACGATGGTAAGCAGGACCCGGGTGAAGAGGACAGTCTGTTAGGTGCAGAGGGAAATAATTCTCCTTTGAAGCCAAATGGATTCAGATTTGCACGAGTCTTGTCTGCCTTATGTTTGAATTGCTTTCTATTCTAGGCAGTTGTTTTAAATTTAACTTTTATTTTGTGTCTCCCCCCCAGTATCCTGTCCAAGACAAAGCTACCTTTCCTCGTGGGAATGGACCGGCCGGGCTTTGGCAGTCTGGCCCCTCGGAAGCCTTAAGTGACCTCTTCCAACAGGGGAAGACTGAAGCAAGCGGTGCCAGACAGAACTGGAGTTTCTGGAGAATAAAAGCTGGAAGCGTGCCCCCGAAAATCCCCCCGGCTGGTCAGCGGTCTGACGTGCACGGACCGGTGGCCTTGGCCAGGAGCGGTCCTGCGGGAAGCGCCTTTGCCCAGGCTGTAATTTTAATGTCCATTGGATGCTTGGCAAAGCCCCCCTGGGTGAGCCCCAGTGCCTGGCAGGAGCGGAGCGGGCTTCCAGGGAGGTATTCACCTGGTCAGCGGCAGGAGCCATCCTACCTGAGGCCTCGGTGAGTGCTTTTTGTGTGACGGGACAGTGAAGCTGTGGGAATGGCCTGGCTAGTGCTCGGTGTGGTCCTAATTAAGGTGTCTTTTACTCCGTGTTCCCAGGCTCCCTGTTTCCCTTCGGTGGCCGTGGGTGTGCCGGACGCCTCTGGCAGGACTAACCCCGTGGCTTTTCTGTCCAACGTGCTGTGCTGTGCTGTGTGTGCCTGCAGGTAAGAAAAGCTGGGAGTGCAGTCCCTCTGCTTTGCTCGCTGTGTCTCTTGGGGAGTGCTTTTGGAGGGGAATCCCAGAGCGATTTGGTTTGAAGGGGACCTTCAAAGGCCAGCCTGCCTTCCGTGGGCAGGGACACCTTCCACTGTCCCCGGTTGCTGCGAGTCCCGTCCAGCCCGGCCTGGAACACTTGCAGGGATGGGGCAGGCTCCGCTTCCCTGGGCAGTGTGCTCTAATATCTCTCCACTGGCATCCTGAAAAATGTCGTCAGCGTGTTTTGTTGGACGCCGGTAAGCAGGACCCGGGTGAAGAGGACATTCTCTGAGGTGCTGGGAGAAGGAGGACTCGTGCGGGCACCTCCAGAGACAGCGGGAACGGGAGCGTGCTGCGGAGAAGGAAAATTCCAGGGGGTGGGTGCCAGGAAATTTGTCCTTCCCTCGCCCTGTGCTCTGCACTCAGCAATGGGTCAAGTGCAGAAGTTTCCTGGGGACCCTGGGAAATGATGCCGGGTCTGCTAAGAAAAGTGGGGCCAAAGGAGCCGGACCTGGGTCTGCGAGCGTGGGAGAAACAAGGGCCGGGTCATCCTCTGCCTCC